>NW_020525010.1:37500-150278 GCF_003368295.1 Carassius auratus | reverse complement strand
CTTGTAGACCTGCAACCAACGACCGCCTCTAGCAAAACCACCTGCTCTCCTCCACCCCTGCTCCATTTGTTCACAAACCAGCCACAAGCTTCCAGAATACAGTACTTAAATACATCAGGAAGGTAATCTCACTTCAAGCAGAATGCAGGTTAATGAGAAGAGGGATAATGAGATGCTAGGATTAATTGGGGCTGTTATTTGTTGAGTGGGTGGTTGAGTGCTGGTGTAAACTCATTAAAGCACGGTCTTTACACAAACACGTCAGTGTTATCACATCAAAGACGAATTAGTGGACCAAAAGAAGTTTTACACATGGTAATCATGTAAAGTGCTGTTGTTTGCATCTTTGTGTAATTTGGACACATTGTGTGTATATTTGCCAACTCTGATCCTGTTCAAAATGACTTGCCCACCATTATGTTGCTCATTATTGCCCACCCTCATGTTGCTCCAGAGCTGTTCCTGAACAAATTTATTGCTCCTGTAAAATAGGGTTTCCAATCTTTTTTATCAGCCAAAACCATAAACAAAATTTTGACACAGAAGTTCCCACTGAGATTTAAGTTAATGTTTCAGTAATTTAACAACACATTTGCATGTTCATTTCTTTGACAGTGAATAATAAAATTCATTATAATACTATTAATTAGAAGTGTTTTAACTTGTTTTTTTTTTTAAATAAAAAATAAAGACAGAAATATTACTGTAATAAATTACAGTCACTATTGCAAATGACTAAAAAGTACCAAAAGTTGTAAAACTAAATGTGTAATTAGCAAAAAATACATGGCACTAAGCTATATCGCAATTATAGTGCAGTTATCCCATTTGTCAATTTATTTTTATTTTACAATGTTGCTAGCAGTGCAGCATTTCTTATTTTCATTCGCTTTAAATTGAAGCACAAAAAAAACTGCTTAATTAAATCTGTATATACACATATACATATATATATATACATATACATATATATATATATATAATATATATATATATATATAAAAATCTTCAAAAATATTAACTATAATAGTATATCAAAAACACTAAAATAACACTGCTGTTTTTAAAACATCACAGGCTGGCATGCTTCATTCTTGTAGTGTGCATTGGCATTAAGCTCCAGACACATTAAGCCGTGTTACTCATATGGGAGATGAGGATTCATATCCCAACTTGAATTTCCACCCCTTTCTCCAAATCATTTCTCATTTGTCATCTCTTTGCTTTCAATAAAATGGCCAAAAAAAAACTTATTTACAAAATGTATATTGATTCTTCTGCGAACAATAAATCAGGTGTTAGGAAGCTTTCATAACAGGAAAGCAAAGGCGCGCTCAGCAAGCGGCTCCGGAAAACAGCAATGCCAGGTTTGCCTCGCCGCGCTGCCAAGAGAAAAACCCATGTCACTTGGAATTCATCAGCAGCTGCTGAGCACGGGAAGCATCACTAGCCCACGGAAACACTCCACAAATTGACGTGAAGAAAAGAAACCGAGGCGTTTTAGCTCCACAATGCAATGTGCTCCTCGAATGCATTTTACAGCACGTGCGAGTGTGTGTCTGTCTGCTTGTCCAGTGCAAAAGACCCAACGACCTGGAAAAATGGATTCCAACAAAGCCAAAAAAAGAAAGGAAACAGAGGTGATAAGACTGTTCTAACTTTAGGAGGACAAAGAAGGAAGGCTATGTCAATTATCTCAATGAATATTGTGCATACACACCACTTAACCTAATAAAGCCTATTGTATCATATTTGTTATGCACATTTCTAAGGTCTTTATCGCAAGTAAAACTTTCCTGAACAAAACTTCTGTAGCCTGGTAGATAGTTCAATTCTTTTTAGCTATTAAAATGTGTTATAGTATAACTGTAAAAACTTTACTTTCAGCTTACGTCTTTTTGGTGAAATCAGATTTTATATAGTAAATGTGAAGATAACTTGATATTGTTAGTAATATTTCAAGATGAACAATTACTGATTGAAGCAACTTTGGTTTACATGATTATTTATAACTCACTGCTTTTTCATGTCCATGTTCAAATAGTCTCAAATATGATTAAACGGGCATCTGAGTAAGGTTTATTTGTTCATCTCTCAATAATCATTGCATTAACATTTTTGCTCATTTGGGCCCTTAGAATAAAACCAAGGAGTTTTTCCCTCCTTTAAATACTTTTTTATAAACTTAAAGGTTCAATAAACTGTCATTTCATTTCAAATAATTGGATTCCTCCAACTACTATTTCATATGTCAGGCTTTACAGGGTTAATGTTTGATTTATAAAAGCATTTAATGCAAACTCTGCAGCAAGACAACAAGAATGGTTGTTGCATGGGACATTTCTGATACGTCACTACCGTGATGCTGTCACAGAAAGTGCAGGCATACAATTTTAAAAAGCCTTGATACACTGTATCTGACCTACTTAATGTATTCCTGTAACAAACGCTTGGCCATTTCTCTTCTCACAGAATACACACTAACACAACATCAGCAGCAGCACACATAAAATCATCCACCTACTCTAGACGTCAAGAGCTTCACTGGTAAGAAGCGGCTTACCGGCTTACTGAGAACCCCAACAAGTTTATCCCTTTACCACCATTTTGATGAGTCTCCCTTTGAGTTAACAGAGGCAGAACAGTGTTAAATCCATGGCCGTGTGACACCAAGGAGATGCAGAGCTGACTGTGGACTGTCAAACAGGGTTACCCTTATTTTTACATCCCTTTAAAGACCCAATGAATTCTATGCGTGAGATATTTTCCATGCAGCCCTCAGAAAAGTGAGCGGTGTACCTCAAGGCTTGGTTTTAGGCCATTTGCTGTTGTGATTAGAGAGGAAGAGGAGAACGTTAATGTCAAAAGAAATCAAAATAGACCCCTTTTACCTTCTAAATACATGTTTCTGGTCTTTTTGTAAATGATTTAGAGACGTTCTAATATATTTAGGCCTGCAGTTAAGATTAATGTTTTTGAATTGCAAAAATATTATAACACTTCTATCCATTTGGATTACACAGTTTTAACTGATGATAAAGATAAAAACGTCATTTGATGCATATTTGTCAGTCATACATACTGACGTACTGACGTACTGTAATAGTACTAATAAACAATGTAACTTAAATATGTAATAACCAGGTTTATATATGTAGCATCAATAAATCCAATTAGTTTCAATCTCATACATTTTAACTAATATAACTTGTTTCACAGTTAGCCATATTTTAACCATGATTTCATGCCAACATGTTTTAATGCTTACAATCACTGCACAGGAGCTTTATATACCCAGGTGTGTGATGTCCTGGCCATCTGTCTGTGGTAGGAAAGCACACAGCTGCTTCTTCAGTATTTCGTTAATGCTATAGCCCACCACATCTCTTATATGAAGACGGCGTCCAGAGAGGATTTACCAAAGCCTTCATTTTACCACTGAGAGAAAACAACAGCTGAAAGAAAACAAGAGCTAGATGCCAAAAAGATGCATCACTATTACTGCAAAAAAAAATCATTTCTTTTCCACCAAACATGGGCATTATTAACCCTATAAAGTCTACTGTATCATATATGATACGCAAATATGTAAAAGGTCTTTTAGTATAATTGTACAAACATCCACCTTCAGCTCATGACTCGTGAAATCATTACTGATTTTTATAAAGTAAACATAGGAATAACTTTAATATTGTTAGTAATATTTCAAGACGAACACAGCAATTTATGTTTACTTGATTTTTTTTAGGAATATCATGTTCAAATGAGTCTCAAATATGATCATCAGGCTTTTGGGTAAGGTTTGTTTGTTCATATCTCAACTGTCATTGTATTGCATTGCATTATATGTTTTGGTCATAAAACTAACAATTACTGAGACATTATTGGAGCTATGGAGTGGTGACTGATATTTATATTATTTTATGTAAGCATCTGCTGTTATAAAGCTTTAAATGATTTACCTTACAAGCATCAGAATGTCATCTCACTTTTTTGTTCATATAATTATCAACATCTGCACCAAATTTCAAACCATATTGTTGCTAAATTTGGGCCTCTGAGATTTTTTTCCTCTATATTTTCTCTATAACACACTATTATGAGCCATTAATGTCTGATGTAACAAATACGATGCTCAACAAAAAACACATGCAGTTTTTTTTTTTTAAAGATTTTATGCTTAAAGGTCCAATATACTGTTCCATTTAAAATAAAATGATTTTTGGACTATTGTTGCAATGTGTCAGGCTCCACAGGGTTAATACTTACTACCAGTGATCAGTTTAACTGTAGAGTACATTTAATTTTCAGCATCCTGTCTTGAGGAAGTAGAAGCTTCCATTAAGTCTTGTAAAGTGTCAACAGCCATGCTCTGTAAGCTTTGTATTTTCAGATCCGATAGCTGAGAGCAAAGAAACCCACTAATCGCACACACAGCCAGTCAAGCGTTGAGGAATTAGAGAAAGATCTGAGCTGAAAGAATGCTGGAGTTTAGACTATGACTTCAAGAAACCTGGATGGGATGCAATCGTGACCTATTCTTCATTGGCGCCCCGAGCCATAACAATTTCCTGCGACTGACTTTGCTCTTCTATGATCTGAAATGTTGCAAAGCTTTGAAATGCAAAAGCAAAAGGGTTATTTTTAAGCTCAAAAACTTCTAGATGTGTCTGTCAAGCAACATTTATTGCCTCTGAATGCCGTCAGATCCCCGTCTCGCACACAAAAGCACGGCCCAAAGAGAAAAGACGCAACTTCCCATTACATAACGCACACTCATCAGCAGCCTTTTGAGATGTTGTTCAAAAGCCCCTCAGAGCTGTTCACAACTATTTGATGAGCTGTCTCATTCAGAGCTAAGCAGATTTCAATCTATGCAACTAAAACCCAATGCAATTCATGTGAAACTTAATGCTCAGAAAGACTGTGCATTTAAAGTCATGCCAGCAGACCTAACTCCACCAAAGAAGAGTGGCACAAACTGAAGATCAATTGCAGTCATGCCACATTAATTGCACAACATGCATGAATGTCTCTGCCATCTGTGTTGTTTTCTTTTTGCAATGCCTATGTCTAATAATAGAGCTGCTTCCATGACCAGTCCAAGATTTTAAAGACATGCACAACAACCATAAAGCACCTCCTAACCCAATGCATTCCTGCCCTAAATGCTTGAAATGCAAGCACATTTAATCATTCAATATCAGCTCTGTTGCATTATGAGAGTTGATGCAAGCTGTCAGTGATGTGAAGTCACTCACCGCTCACCTCCTGCACTCAGCAGCAGCAGCAGCACAGATGAAGATGTGTGTCTCTCTCTTTCTCCTCCACAGTGATGCAGGAATGATGCTTTAATACTGTCTTTAGGGAGAAGAAAAGCCAAACCCCCACCCCCTCCTGTCTGACCGAGCCGTGCCGCCATCCAATGAGAAAGAAACAGCACAATTCATTTACACAGCACATACCTGATGAAGACGATGATGATGATGATTCAATTATTTGTTATATCCACCCCTCTGCCTGCATTTCTTCCTATAGGCCTGTATATCATAACTCATTTTAAATCACGGCTGTTATCTGTACACACACATATAGAAAATCTGTTATATGCATCTTGTTATCCAGTTTGGTTCTCACATGAACTCTCTTCTTTTACAAATCACCATCTTTCACCACGGCTCATTAGTTTTAAAAGGTCACAATCACCTCTGTGTGAGTGAAATGACCAATTATGCTGTAATTTGTCAGAATTAGAAATAATACTGAGCAAAATTAGTTGTCAGTGACTGTGTGCCCTTATGTGAATCTACTGCCCCCTTGTGAATGGTTTTGAAGCGAATTACCCTAGAATTACAGACAAATAATATAAGAAAAAACACCATAAAATAAACAAAAAATGTGTTTTTGGTAACTACAACTAAAACTAATGAAAACTTTTTTCAATCGTTGAAATTTTTTTAAAATACAATACAATCTAAATATTAGATTTAAAAAGTTGTACTAAAATTAGTAGAACACAAATTGAAATAATAATCTAAAGAACGTTAAAGGGAAAAAAACTGCCTAAAAGGTTAATTTACATACAAAAATAAAATACAAATAATTACTAAAATTAAAATAAGAAATAAGATATAATGATAACATTTTAAATGCCAAGAATGACAAAAGCACATTCAAATTTTTACACAGAAATTGAAAAATATAATATGGAAAATAAAATATGAATACTTAATACAAATATAAATAAAATGACAAAAGCACCTTTAAAAATGACTAAAACTAAAATAATTTTGGTGTTATTTTGTTAGCGTTTAAATCATTTTCTTTTATATATTTTTTGCACACACACACACACACACATATACATATATATACATATATATATATACATACATACACACATATGGCTTTTGTTTAGTTAATTTTAAAACATCAAGTTAAACTTAATTAAAATAAGAAATACTGAAAATTTGCTTAGATTGTATACGTTTATTTTATTTCACATATACTGAAAGTGTGATCACTTGTGACTGTACCTTGCCTGCTGCTGTTTAAAAACATGCCCATCATGGTTCAGGTTCCTCTTGACATGGCATTCACTCTGTAACTCTTTCATTCAGGCGCTGATCTCAGGTCAGAGATCTGCTGTTCAGGGGTCAAGTGAAATGAAAGTGGAAGATGAGAGTGAGCAGAATGAGAAAATGCTTCACATGAATCAAAAGCGTCTCAAGAGACACGAGAGAGTTAACAGCCTCACATCGCTGAGCAGGAGAAGAATGAAGACACTGACTGAACAAGAGACAAAAAAATGACAGCGACAGAGTGATCTGCTTGCTGTCTGACTCTTCACTACTGCTGTTCCTAATTCTTATTTTATTTACATGTTTACATTCAACTGAGACTGCCTTGCTCTCAGTTTTTGAAGCCCTAAGACTGGCAACAGCAGTTTCCAAATCTTCAATATTTATCTTGCTCGATCTGTCCACTGCTTTTGACACGGTTAACCCCCAGATCCTCCTCTCAACCCTACTGGCACCAAAGGGCATCTCAGGAACGACACTTCAATGGTTTAAATCTCACCTATCAGATAGGTCCTTCAAAGTATCTGGGAGAAGTGAGTTGTCCACGTCGCAATAACTACTGGGGTGCCTCAGGGCTCAGTTCTTGGACCACTTCTCTTCTCGGTCTACATAGTTTCAATAGGTTCTGTCATTCAGAAATTTGACTTTTCATACCACTGCTATGCTGATGACACTCAACTCTACCTCTCATTCCATCCTGATGATCCGATGGAAGCTGCTCACATCTCAGCATGTCTAACAGACATTTCTTGCTGGAAGAATGACCATCACCTTCAACTCAACCTTGCCAAGACAAGACAACTGCTTGTGCTTCCATTATTTCTTCACAATTTCACCATCCAGTTAGGCACATAAACCATTACTCCTTCCAAAACAGCCAGAAACCTGGAGTTATGATTGATGATCGGTTTATTTTCTCAGACCACATTGCTAAAACGGTCCGATCTTGCATATTGGCTTTATTCAGCATCAAGAAGATCAATCCCTTTCTTTCGGAACATGCTACACAACTCCTTATGTATGTATGTATTATTTGTACCAGTGACACTCTGTGTCCTTCATCTGGTCCTGAATCTCCACATGCTGTTTAAGTAGAGCCGCTCTTCACTGTCAAACACAGGACTGCATCTCTAGACAGACGGCAGATTAACCTTTTCCTGCTTTATCAAGACGCCAGTCAATAACATCTTGTGGCTCCTCAGGGTCCGTGTCCTCGTCTGCTCTGAATATCTCATGTGTTAGGATCTAAAGGTTCTGCCATAATTAAACCTCAAAGATAACTAGCAGGTGATTATTCTCAAGTACAAAATAATTTCTAAAAACGCCCACCACCCCCCAAAAAAACATCAAAATATTATATTTTTTTCTACTATTAGGTTTGGTGTAAAAATAGATAAAAGCAACTGAATCTAAATCTTTATTTTGTGATTTAAACCATAAAAGTTGGATGTAATGAAATGCACCAACATGTGGACAACGTTGCATTAATAATTAACACTCATGTTGTTTTAATTATAACCCAGATTTTGTTTTCAAAACTCATGAGAATTAATACAGTATTTAGTAACGTTTCATTTCACTCCAAAAAACAAAAAGGGCACTAATAATTCAATAGTTCATAAAGTAAGAGTTTTATGGCTATAAAATAAATGTGGAGAAGCACAGATGATTTGATCTTAATGATAAATATTTTAAGTCCATACTGAGACATGGTCATTATGATTAAAATCATATAAATATAAATAGTAAAATAATTTCAAAAAAGCATAAAATAAACATGAACTAAAACAAAACTTATTATATTTTAGCTATTTTATTTTTCATTTTCATGTAGTTTAACATGACTACTACAAACTAATAACTAAAAATAAAATTACTAAACTAACACACAACAAAACTACCAATACTTTAAATGAAAAAACTTCAAAAACACACACACAAAGAAAAACTAAAACGTTAAACTTAAAAACATGACGAAAACCCAACAGTCACTAAATTCAACTAAACTACAAAAAAGTCAAAACTAAAAATGAAAAATTTAACTAAAATATATATTAAAACTTGAAAACAATAAAAATGACAAAAACATGCAACGAAATTACTAAAACTTTACAGAAAAATAAAATCTAAATATTAAACTATAATATAACAATGATACTAAAATTCTGAGATTGCAGAATTTTGTATATTTGCATATCTGAGCAGTTTAAGAATTTAATATCTCTTCTGAAGCAGAGGATTGACGTCTTTTTCTCAGGAGAAACATCCGAGAAGCTCCAGGCTTCAGCCAAAAATTCTGGCTTGTATATGAAACAATTGAAAACCCTGTGGTTTTTCACATTGAGCTTTTACTTTGCTTATAGCAAGCAGGTTCACCTCGAGAACTTGCAGCTTCCCAGGAAAATCCAGATCTGCAGTTCTGAGAGTTTAATTCACGGGCCTGCAGTGAAACGGCTGCACAACATCAAATTAGAGTCCAGCGCATCAAAATCAACTAGCTTCGGCCCATTGCTTTTTGCCTTCTTATTGCATTTAATGTGAGATTTGTCAAAGTGGCCATGAAACAAAAATAATATTGTTTTGCAGAAAATTACCTGTTATTTGATAATTCCCAAACCAACAATGTGGATTATTGTGATGTTTTTATCAGCTGTTTGCAGGGTTTCTGCAGGTTTCACAAAGTCAAATTTAAGACTTTTTAAGACCTTTTTAAGACCATTATGAATGAAATTTAAGACCTATATCACGACATAAAAAAAACGTACAAAGGAAACGCAGTCTCAAAATTACTTGCAAACTAAATTAATTTATTCAAACTGAACATAGTACTGAAGACAGCTGTTGCATGCCCCATGAACTGGGATCCCAGGTATCTTGACTGCACCTCCCCGCCCTCCCAAAAACGTAGGTGCAGCAGTGTTGCCAACTTAGCGACTTTGTCGCTAGATTTAGCGACTTTTCAGACCCCCATAGCGACTTTTTTCCAAAAAAGCGACTAGCGACAAATCTAGCGACTTTTTTTGACAGACCTTATTTAGTCTCTGAGACTCTCCGGTACTGCCGCACGAGCTCTCTCTCTCTCTATTTCTCCCAGCGTGCGCACACGCCTCACTCTCTCTGCATCTGCTATGTTCAACGAGCAGAGAGGAGCAGCACTTTCAGTTAAAAAAATATATTCTGTTGCTTCTAACTCTATTTTACATACAAGTATAGCCGAAATCACAGTACAATCATTATCTTAATCTTATGTGTATGTGATTTCATTAGAAAATGTCGTAAATAGGATTTTAGTGCAGAGATTAACATCTTTGAGAGCTGGTTATGTATTCTTAATAGGCGCGTTTCAGTCATTATAATATTAATTCAGTTGTTGGACAACAGAAACATTCAAATATAATAATAAAACTTTTATTGAGAATTTTGGCTGCCTTAAAATGCAGTACATGAGCACAGAAAGGGCAAGATAATATGACGCACTTACGTCATGAATATGCTAATTAGCATATTACGTCATCTAGCGACATTTAGCGACTTTTCAGGCAGGGTTTAGCTACTTTCCATTGAAAGGAGTTGGCAACACTGAGGTGCAGGTCCAGCTGTTTCGTTTTGGTGGTGCGATTCAGACTTTCGTCGAACATCAGCACGAACGGTCCCGTGATTTTGGAAATTAGTTCTCTTTTTATAAAATCCGCTATTCCAAAGCGCGTAATGTATGACGTTTTATCTTTCCCGCACCTGAAGGATTTAGCGATCTCAGAGTCCGGAAACATCGTTTGAAACAATTCCCCGATTTCCTCATTCGCACTGTAGGACTGTTGTCTAGTCACCGTTTGGAGAACCCAGAGCACCTCCGCTTTTAGTGTTGGCTCTGACCAAAAGCGACAAGGAGGTCGATTGCGGGAGTTGCGGAGCTACTGTGTGGGCCTCGCCTAGGCAGTGTAGAAGTATTGCTGGAGCCGTCAGATACTTGCAAGAAATGGCTGATGGCTGTCGTTTGCTGGAGACCCTTCACAGCAGTTAGATGTTTATAACTTTTTGCATGAGACTCCAGCGCCCGTACACCCAACGTTACCAATTTAATTGCTTTCTTGCATAAGATGCAGTAGGCTTCAAATACATTGTTTGCAACTGACTTTAACCAAGCACTAAATTCAGGTTTCTCAAGCCAAGTATCGCTAAACTTACACTTCCCCATAGCTGAATAAAAAATCCGTTTTACATCTGTCTGTGGTATCCAAGAGACTCGCGCCAATAACATGAAAGCTCAAAGCTGATTGGTGGTTGCATATTGGTCTATTTTGTAGTCGTAATACAGCCAATTATATTTGGACTAGCGAAATAAGGAACTACAACACCACGGATTAAATAAAAAAAAAACATTCCAAAGCGCTGCGGGAGCGTTTCAATGAGATTTACATGGACGTAGGAAAATTAAGACCTGTTTAAAATGATTTAAGACCTAGAACACAATACTCCAGCAAATTTAAGACTTTTTAAGGCCTTAAATTGTGATTTGGAAATTTTAGACTTTTTAAGACCCCGCGGAAACCCTGTCAGTTTGGACTCTCATTCTGACAGCACCCATTCACTGCAGAGTATCCTTTGGTGAATGCTACATTTCTCCAAATCTGATGAAGAAACAAATTCATCTACGTCTTAGATGACCTGAGGGAGAGAACATTTTTAGCAAATTTTCGTTCCTTTAGATTCATCCATGCACCAATCAAAGTCAATCACAGATTACAGTGAATAAACAGGACTCGATGAAGAGGTGAGCTTCTTGTTTATTGTTATCAAGGAGTTCATGTTGGTTAATTGCATTGCTAGCTGAACAACACGATCAACCCTATTAGCTTCTGTAAGGCTCACCGTCTGGCACGAGAAGAAATGCTGCTGGGTTAAACATACAGTATATCTTAATGGCAATTACATATGTTTAGTAAGTACATTCTCCTCTACAAGATATTCATGTACAATATACAAGTTTTAAAAATATAGTTTGCATTGAGTTCCACAACCGTTTCGTTCTCTTCACGATGACAAAAATTCACATTAGTTGCTTTGGATCGTAATGCTTTCCATGTAGCGAAGAGGACCGTGACATTTTTTGTTGGTTTCAAAAGAAAGTAAAGGAAGATAACTGGTCACCGACATACAGGAACGTGTGTCATGTTTACAAGAAACAAAAAACATGGCAGAAACAGAAGACCGGACTTGAGAAAGCAAACAAACAGCGGTTTTGTTTGCAAGACACAAACACGCTCACGCACTTCAGGACGATAAACACACTACAGTACGCCGAATACATGATGGGCTGAGCTCGTCGTCTGCCAGAAAACCAATGTTATAAACATGCAAGGAATCAACTATCAAGATGAAGAAAGCAAGAAAGTCAAAGCCAGATAATAAGAACGTAACGGTGATCTTAAGACAGATGGTTATGAAGGAAGAAGCACTTGCGAAAACATTAAACAAACCATTAATGAAATACTGCTGATGCTGAACACGAGAAAAGCTTGGTTTAGTGAAGCTTGCAAAATCTACAAAAGCCAAAAAGTTAGCATCGCAAGAAAACAAAGGCATGTGACCTGGCAAAACAAATCCAAAAGTCAAGTTTGTCCATCATAGAGGGCCTGAATAACACTTTAAAACCCATAAATATATCCACAGCTCTTTACAAGCAGAAATCCCCCAGGGTTACGAATGTGCAGTCATTCTTAAAACAGTGATTTGGAAATTAAGTTCATACGCTGCTTTGACGTAAATATATATATATTTTTTAAAAGACAGCAAAATCATTAAAAAATAATAAGAAACAGATTTTGCAGTCAAGCCAAAGCAGCTGCTGGGTGGCCTGATGCAACAGAACAATAATTCATTAACACAAACAAGCCAGTGACACGGACGTTTTGTCCCACGGAAGAGTCAGGACGTCACTCTTGAGGGGGGTGAAAAAGGCAAACCGAGGGTGTGCTGAAGTTCTCCTGCCGTTTGGAGCAAAGTCTTAAGGACGCTGGGCTTAAACTGAAGGCAGAGGCTGTGAAAGTGGACTAGAATGATTCGGATCCTCTGATCTGAATTTAGCACTAGCACTAGAATGGCACAAACAGGACATTTTTACAGATTATAACATGAATGAACTGTATTGGAAAAAATGAGGTGCATCTCTTTCACTTGCCGAGGAAAGGGATGCACCTCATTCTTTTTTCACTTCTCTTCGGCTACCAATTATTTTAGCAAAGGCGTATGTGATGATAGTGTCCATTTTCAGTTTGAATATCACACTCGATGTGTTCCAGAAAGCGTTCTTGCTTTGTTTAGGAGAAATGGAAAAAGAAATGACAATGTAAGAGCATAAGCTTTTCCCACACTCGCTAAAAGTAGCCTGAATCGATTTCAGAAAACTCCACAGCTAAAAAAAAAAAAAACATGATTTCGCAGGGGCTGTTTTGGGTTTATTCTGTATAAGGCTTCATGATCGTCACAGTGGTTTCTTAGTGTGGGGTTAAAAGGCTACGTAGCTGGAAGGAGAAATGAGATTCACTCCATCCACATGTCTCTGAGCTCGTGTTGACCGGTCTCTGGAATGGTTTTTTTTTTTTTCGTCTTTTTTTTGTCATCTCTCGGTTTAGTCATGATCACTTCTTAGGTGTTCAGGAGCGTCTGGCAACAACAAAAACCATTTATTCTGTGAATAAAAAAAAAAGAAAGAAAGATACACATCATTACTGGACTGAAATGAGCCAAAACAGACACTTAAAAGCCTATTCAATGACTGAACACTTTTATTTACAAAGGTGAACGTTTGGAAACCTGCATTGCAGATGGACGTAGAGCTGTTACTATTGTGTCTTCATGTACAAGCAACATCAAATCTATAGTATCCAAGCAGAAATGACTTTTGGGTGAATAATGTCATTTTGACCCTTGTATTGTGCTAAAAAGTCAGCGTTCCTACTCAGAAATGTAAAAAAAGGTTTACAGTTAACTGTGAGGAAAACTCAGTGAGACTCAGTAAAACTCAGTAAGTTTTAGTCCAATGCAATAACATTAACTAGGCAATTCGTCTCCGAGTCAAAAAGACACAGTAAGTGTTAATACGTTTTTTATGTCAATGGGCCTCTAAAATATCTAAAAACAAATTTAAATGTGTCAAAATACTAAAGAAACAGTTGAATCTGGAAGTGAACATACTGTGATGTTTTGTGGCCAAGAGTGAGTCGTCGTACCTGTGAGTTTAAGTCTCATCTGTGACTCTTCTGCTGTTGCATGAGACCCACATTCTCATAGACTCGAGAGCTGTCGTCCCTCATGCTGAAAACACACAGATTTACATCTTAACCAGACAGCATGGGACAACTTCACAACTTATTATAGCTGGCATGAAATCACAACTGACCCTATTTTTCTAATGCATGTTGCTGGTCTTACTGTAAACTATTCATCTGTGCACAAACAAACTATTAAATGTTCATTTTCAGTTTACTTTTATCGGTTTGCGTTTATAGATTGTGATTACAATCCACTTATACACACAGTTGTATTACTACCTATATATATATCATATTCTGTTTTTACAGAAAGGATTGTTCATATAACATTCACCTGGTTTATATAACTAAAACATGGTGAAAATATGTTTTTTTTTCAGCCTGTTAACATTATTTTTTTATGGAGTAATGAAAACATAAATCCAAGTTCTATAAAAAGCTGTAAAATTCACCAGATTAAAGAACTTTGCATCTGGTTTTATCCAGTTTTCAGATTTGTTCTGAAAATGTATGCAAATGAGTGCATATTTAATATGATAATAATACATAATCCTTGTATTTAAATAACATGTGATGTTTCCAAATCAAAATTTAGATTTGGAAATATTTTATACAATTAAAACAAAACATAGGAAAAAAAGGTATTTAAATATCTATTGCTTCATTTGCCATTTATTTCTCAGACACTATTTCTCTATGAAATGAATGAAATAGTGTGTTGTGGAGAGCAAAGGTCAGGTGTGTTCTCACTCGGCACAGGTTGGTGTTGGCGTGCACGGTGGCAGAGGGCTCTGATCTCCTCCGGTCAGGTCAGAGAGAGAATATTTGATGTTGGTGTACTCGCGTCCTTTAATTTTACTTTTCTGAAAGTCAAAACAAACAGTCATTTTGGGAACACTGCAAACCTGCACCATTTTGCTCCTCTTTTCGTTAATCTGTTGTCAACAAAAGAGAAGCTTTAAAGTCTCCCACGAATTTTCCTACAAAATAAAAGAGTTATTGTTTGGATATGAATAGATTAAGACACGTTGTTCTATAAAATACCATTATTATTACTTTATATTATTATGCCATTTATATTTTACAGTTAAATAGTATTAATACTACACAAAAATTATATTTCAATTTTTTTTATTATATTTTGTAATTTTCTAACGTAGCAGTAGAAATAATAATAATAATAACAATCATAATTAAACAATATTTAGTATTATTGTTTTACAGTGATATTGCTATAAAATAAAATTGTGCAGCCCTACAAATAACCACAGCAAACATGGAGCAAATAAAAAAAATACAAAAAAACTTTATTATTATTCAATTAAAACCGTCCATGAGTCTAATTCATGTTTTTAACATGGCATATCTACACCGTTTTGCTCCTCTATTAATAAATCTGTTAAGCTTCCAAGTATCACAGCTATATGGTTTAAAGTTTAGAAAAAATGAATAAATTAAGACAGCCAAAATATTATAATATTTTTGCTATTCTGTAAAATAACATTTAAATTATCATTTTATACTACATTTACATTTTTGTTTTGTAAAAATAAATATTATTTCGTATTTTATGCACATAAGATTTTTTTCTTAAATACTTTTTTTTTTACAGTGTAATATTAATGTGTAATAGTAATATTACAAACGTTATATCTCGATTCGTTTTACTTTGTAAAAACGTTTTGGTAACAGTAATAATCATTATAAAAAGAATAACTATCGTCATTTCACAGGCTTATTAATCTAAAATCAAATGAAAAAAAGCCCAGTTTGCAGCAGCTCTATAATATCAATAGAGTGAAATGTCTCTCCTCTGTGAATATAAGCGTCGCACACCTGCTCCTCCTCTATGCGGCGCTGTAGGGTCTCAATATAATGCTGCACAGCCATGTAGATGAAGCGATACTGGGCCTCTGTCTGCACCATTCCTGAACGCTGAGATCGCACCATCTGGATAGTCTTGGGCACGTCGATATCACAGTCCACTCCTGCACAACAGACTGCAGGTCAGATCGAACTATACATAAAGATGCTACTGTGGCATCAACATATAAGAAACTTTACCCTTTTCTCTGATGATGTCTATTAAAATATCAATCACGATAAAAGTTCCTGTCCGTCCAATCCCAGCACTGCAGGAGAATCAGAAACACAAGTTTAGAACAAACACACACACTCGCCTGATGATGAAAGTACTTGTACTAATGTTTCAAACTAAAAGTCGAACTTAATGTCTAACTAAAAGAATTAAATGCCACAACGGTTTTCATTTTTTTAAATCTTAAACATCAGCCCATGCAAGTCTTGGTTTGTGCAGAGTTTAAAGTTAAATTTAAGACCTAATTAAAGAAACTGAAGGAACACATTGAAGGGAATATGTTTTCTTAATGCCAGTGTATAGGAAGCACACAATGAGCTGAATTAGAAACAATTCAAAGTTTGAAAATACAGCATCCAAGTCTTGAGACAAGTGAAACCGATCAAAATGCATTGAGTTTATGGTTAAAACTAGAGCAAATATCCACCAGTGGGCTCGGAAAAATCAACTTGATTCAAAGGGAAAACATTAATTCTTCATAGACTTTTTTTGTTTTGTTTTAACCATAAACATGCTTCATTTTCTTCAGTTTCTCAGAATACTAGACATCAAAACTTAAGCAAATGTAGTTTAATTTAAGGATGTTTAGATATTGTTATTGTAAAAAATACAAAAATACATTGGAGAGTTTTCATTTTTTTGCAGTGCATGCAACCGTGAATTTAAGACTTTATGTATTTATTCATGGCCTTAATTTGTGCAAGGGTGCATTAAGCCATTTGAAGACCCACAGAACCCTTAGTTTTAGATTGTGTTCTCATAACCTGCAGTGCACCACGATGGCTCCAGCCCCGGTTATGCTCTCCTGCTTCATTTTGACCTCTTCCAGGAAGTCCAGCACGCCTCCAGGGTCTCCGGGCACACCGTGGTCAGGCCAGGCGCGGAAATGATACTGCCACACTGTACGCTCAGTATTACCCTAAAAGATCAGACAGAGCCCAGGTGTTAGAGAAAGACTCCTGCATTCTGTGTTGATGTTAGCATTTCAGTTGACTTTACCTGTCCAACTTTCGACAGCTTCAGCTCTCGCAGGGTGTAATCGTGCGCCACTGTTTCCTTCACGTTCCGCACACGCATGGCTCCATACTCCTTCAGCGCAGACACGTCAGGCCAATACTTCACACACTTACTCTGTGAAGAAAAACACTATTCATCTCAGAATATTTCAGCAAGCAATGAACTATTAATACAATCCTGGATATGGCTTCGTGCAACTATCAAATCAACTAAGGCTGTGATTTATTTCAACAAATACATGCGCTAGATATTTCAGAATGAAAAATATGTGCCAACCAGCTCTCTAAATTTCAGTGGAAGATTTCTAGTAAATTTCCAGAATGTTTTGAAACTTTCAGAAAGTTTTAGAAATTTACTGGAATTTTTCCACCCCTCTGAAACACTAGTCGTCAGCAAATGAACTTTAAAGTCTTTAATAAATAACAAGGTTTGAAAGTTAAGACAGCTATAAATATTAGTATAGTAATTTTAATGTTTTTCTGTAAAATGAAAAGTATTTCTATAACTAGACTTTTTTATTTTACAGTGAAATTTTGCCATTTTGTATAAACTCTTTAGTTGTTGTTGTTATTGTTATTATTTATTACCATTATTGTATTGATATTTAAATCATATTCAAATATAAGGCAAATTTTGCATCCCTACAAACCATCACAGATATTATAGCTTTAGTTATTTGTTGTGCATATTGTCATTAGTATTAATCTTTTTTAATGCCTAGTTTTATGCATTTTTATTTTAGTTTAGGTATTTTAGTTCATTAAGAACTAAATAAACTACATAATTAAATTAATAAACTAGCCAAAATAATGTTTTATAAAAAAATTTATTTAAGTCATGTTTTATTGTTTTAAAATCTCAATTTGAATCATATATAAAGAACTACTAAATAAATTAGCAATAGATTTTTGTCCAAATTTTCCGGCTCTACTTTTGGCAACTCATTTTAAGTTCAGAAATATTCATTTTAGTACCATTCGAGATGTGTTTAAATTGGGTCAAAGTCTGCATGATTAGATATTTCTTTCAGCAACACAAAAATCAGTGCATGAACCAGAAGGAAAATGTCTGTAACTGGTCCAGATTTTGGGAAACACCTCACCTTTCCCCGTTCCACTTCTTTCGTGGTCATAACGATGACTCGGGAGTTCTCCTGAAACACCATCCTCCAGAAGTCACTGATGGTGTTTTGCAGGCAGCCCTGTGTGGCGATGTAGCTCCTCTTCAGCTTGGAGTTGTTGCTCTTAGTCTCGATTTCAGGCTGGGGAACAAACAGAGAAAAAGTTACTACACAAACTTTCAATCGCTCTGATAGGACTTGAAGGCACCTTTATTACCATGATGATGTTGGCATTGATGTAGTCCAAGCCCGGTTCGTTCGTGTCACCGTCGGTCAGCACGACTCGCGTGTGGTCGACTGAGGAAGAGGAGGAGACACAGAGAAAACAGTATTACTGATATTGATGGCTCATGTGGTACATGTGACTCAGAGTCCTGCATGATGATGATGATGATGATGGTGTTCACTCACAGGGAAGAATGTTTTTATATCTGTTCTTGTTTTTGTTTTCTGGCCGCTGGCCATCTTTGCGACTGTACAGCAGTTTACACTCCTGCTGCTGAAGCGTCTGTGGACACAGTATTAAAAATGATCGTCAGAACTCCACCCTTTTCTGAATACATTGATTGATCAGTTAATCAGATCACTGCTGAATCTGGCACTAAACTGGGTGCTGATTGGTTCTCACCTCAAACTCCTCCCAGAATCCCTGCTTGACCTTATCTGTGGTCTCTGCCAGCTTGCTGAGCTCTCGAACCCGAATTTCGATCTCTGCTGCATTGATGCGGGTTGTGTTCAGAGGCTGCAAGAAACATAACACTGCATCTGAAAAACTCATGTCAGGAAGAATCTTGTTCAATTCTCAAGTAAGTGTTCAAAAATGTGTAGTGAAAGAAGAGTCTCCTGTTCACCAAGACTGCATTTTTTTTATCAAAAATACAATAAAAACAGTAATATTGTGAAATATTATTATCAATTCAAATAACTAATTTCTATTTGAATATGTATTTAAAAAAAATGTATTCTTGTGATGCAACGCTGAATTTTAAAGCATCATTTCTGAATAAAAAAGTATTAATTTCTTAAAAAAAAAAAAAAAAAAACTGACCCAAATCTATTGCGCGTAAGTGTATTCATTTGAGCATACAATTTTGTGATTCACAAATACATTTCTAAATGCATCTTTACTTAAATGGTCAATCGCACACCTGTTTGAGCTGCAGGACTGTCCCCAGTGTTTCCACCATAGGGTTTTTCTTGTAATGCTCCACCAGATCTGTGAGGGAGTCGAATTTCTCCCCACCTCCAACATCATACTTCAGATCATGCTGAAAAAATAATAATAATTATAGCCCAATTACATAACACAAAACAGTTAAACAACTAAATCAACCAATTCAAACAAGTTTCCAATATAGACCGAGAACAAAAATTAAATAACACATAATAAACATAAGAATGCATTTTAGCCTTATTGTCTAAAGCATTGCTGATCAATAAATACATGCATAAATAGGTATGCATGTATATCTTTGTTTATTTAACAGTGATGGTTGGTTTAAGAGCAGATGAATGTAGAAACAACTACTACTTTAAATCACAAAGAGTATATCACATAAGTTGCATCTTTTCATTTAACAAATTTTCCATTTATATTTTTTTAATCTATAGTACCTGAGGCCACTAAATAACTAGTTTGTTCCCAACACTTAGTTAACCCTCCTTGCCCCTTTTTTAATAAAAAATAAAAAACCCATTTGACATTCAAGTCAAAAGTGTAAGTGAACTTTACCTGGCAGCGTATCATGACATGTGTGACTTTGGGTTTGCCGTCGCTGGTGTCCGTCTTGTCGTCCCCGGTCCGTACGGAAAGCACAAAATCTCCTGGGTGACTCTGACTTTCTCTCACCAGGAAACTTCCATTCTTGCCCTTCTCTGTCAACAGCTTCTCGGCCTCACGACCAGAGAGGTGACCATGAAACCACCTTGCAGAAAAATAAAGGACAATGTCTGAGGAGTCTGTTCGGGTTCAGACGCCAATAAAAAGGCCTATAAAACACAATATCATGAAAGCACAGACAGATAATGAGCTAGGCTCGCACTCACCTCTCAGAAGTGGGATCGGCACAGTTGAGCGGGTATTTGAGCTCAATGACGTCTCCGTTTTTTTCTTTCAGCTGTCCGTGATGTTCCATGTAATACTGCACCAGCTCAGCAAGGGTGGCAAACTTCTCTCCTCCGTACAGGTCATAATAGTCTCCCGTGTTTTGGATCTTAATGTGGGTGACGGCTCCATTTCGCCTAGTGAAGAGAAGAGCTTCACTTCAGTCTGCTTAAAACTTCAGATTAGTGTAAAATGTGTCACTAAATGTACATGCAAAATATTTACATGACTAAATTGCCTTGTCATCTACAGTGAAAATTATATTAGAGGTTGAAAAATTATGGTTTTGCAAGTAAAAATTATGAATTGTTATATAACTTATAGAAGGGCTCCACAATAAATGTATATTTGTCCACTGGCTATAAATCATAAAAACTTTTAATTTTGACTTTAGAACTGAGTAATCAACGGTAAAGGGTTTTCATTTAAGGGGATCAAAACTGAAAGAGTCACGTGGATATATTAAGCTACCAAGTCTCATAAACACCTAAACACTGACATAACCACACAGTACTGTCATTTTATGATGGATATCAATACTTTATAAGGTAAAACGTTTAGATTGAAATTCACGTAGAGAGGTATATTAACATTATATCACTTAAAGATATACAGTTGTTAAATATACAGGCACATAATAGGAAAACGGAAACACTGTCAGTATTTTACGACAAATTTCTGCCCTTTTTTATTTACTTTTTAACATTTAAATTCAACAGGTTATTTTACAATGCAGTCAAGTGCATAAAACATGATATTTTGTATTAACATTCCCAGTCTAAATCCCGATTTATCCGTCACCTCTTACCTGACAGACAGCGTAAAGTCTCCAGGGTTGCTTTTGCTGGGACGGGCCAAGAAACTGCCGTCCACACCACGAGTGAGGAGAAGGTTCTCCGCCTCCACTCCTGTGATGTTGGGGTGAAACCATCTACAGACACAACACAAACACTACACAGTCAACACTTCATCACATCAGATACTATGTGTGGGCATTAACACTTTAGACAACAAGCAATACCTCTGCAGAAATTTACTTAAATAATAGAATCCATCATATGAAAAAAAAGATCATTCAGAATCAAATGCCAGAGATGCAGCTCAAAAATAAAATCATAATAGCACATTAAATATGGAGAGATCTGTGAAGTAATTTTGTTACTAATTTTGTTTGTTTGTTTTTAATAATATTTTGAATTTATTGCATTTTTATATATTCTATTTTAGTTACAGTTTTAGTAATTCTGTTGTGTTTTTGTCTTTTAAGTAGTTTTTTGTTTTTAACAATATTTTGAATTAGATTAATTTTTATATTTTATTGTCATTTTCGTTACAGCTTTAGTCATTTTTGGTTTTATTTTTTAAATAGTTTTAGTAATTTGGTTGTGTTTTTGTCATTTAAGCAGTTTTGGGGTTTTTTTATATTTTGAATTAGATTAATTTTTATATTTTCTGTTTTTATTGTAATTTGTAAGAGTTTTAATCATTTTTATGCATTTTTTTATATATATTTTATTAATTTTTATTCCCGTTTTAGTTTTAGTTATTTTTGTACATCAAGTTAAACTAAACTAAAATAATAAATGTAGCATCTGCAACCAGCTGAAAAAAAGTATTTTGTGTTTTATTTTATTTCATTTTATTTTTTTATCTATAATAACCCTAGACATTATTGTGCAATACAGTACAGTGACAACAAAACGATTGCAAGTCACAAATGCTACACAAATCATATGTTGTCAAATGTTTTGTAAAGTAAAGTTTGCTTCAACAGTTTTTTTCTATTGCTATGACATTAAGCCAGTTTTAAATGTGTATTTCGTTTTGCTTATATGATGAATTATGCCGACATCTATTCCTCTTTTTTTATCTATAATGCAGATTACATTGCAGATGACCCCAATAACTAACTTACAAAAAGAAACAAATTCAAACCACACATCTGTCATGTCATTTTCCAGTCATGTCATTTTCCAGTTGAACATCCCTATTTGTGGTTAAATCTACAATATGGCCTGCCAATCATTATCAGCAGATATGAAACAAGATCATTAAACAGATTTCAATATCCTAAAATCAGTGATTTCAAAGTAGCTCGTCTTTTAGACTCAAACATGTTTAGTCTCGCCCTGTTGGGTTTAAATCATTAAAACTTCAATTAAACACGTTATTTTCGAATTGTACACACTTGAAACACGTAAAAACAAACATTTGTTTGATTTATCATAAAAATAGGATGTCTGACAGTGATAATACATGTAAAATAAATGAGAAATTGACAGAATATCAGGTTTGTTTTGGCTTGTTCCTCACCTTCGGGATGTCATCGCTCCCTCAGTCTGTTTACTGTTATTTCACTCGCTTTCCGGGTAAAAAACTGCGTTTAAATCGACCGTCCCGTGGTCAGCGCGTCATAAGGCAGCGGGTTTCGCTCGGTTTGGGTTCGGACAGTCGGACATGAGTGAAGAAAATAACGGGAAAAGGGAGCGGGAACGCTAGGCCGCGGCGGCGGAGAGTTTCTGGAGTCGATTGGAAAAACGTCACCAAAGCTGCGACACACAGCGCGCGACGCGCCTCACTGACGCGCCCTCTAGAGGCGGAGCCCAGAACAACAGAACAAAAAAATGTTATTAGATTTTAATTGTATTTATTTATTTTTTTGTCATTATCATGATTTTAGGTTAAATAACATTTTAAAGCAATTATGTGAAGTATAAAATAAAATTATTTTGTAAACATTAAATATAAAGGTCAAAATAGTATATACCATATAACGATCGGTATAGTGAATATAACAGAATAAACATAAGAAGTGTTGTCATAAAAAAAATAGTTTTAAACATATCAAATAAAGGGATATCACTAAAGCATATCACTGCCCCTTTCATTTTTATTATTGCAACATTTTGAACACCTAATCAAATGCAACCATAAAAACAACAATAATTGAAAATCAAATACTACGATAAACATATTGCAATAATATTAACAGAGAACGAAAAATATACAAATCAATTAAAGGATAGATTTAAGGCTTTGTAATATTTTACAGTGTTTTTGTTTCGCTATTTCTAGTAAAATAATGAAGGTAGTGTCATATTTCTATTTCTATTTTATTTATTCTATTTTTACCTTTGTGGATAAACAATTATCTCTATTGTAGTAATATATAGGCTACTTTTTTAATAATATTACATTGATATATTAGATTTAATTCAAATTAAAATACATTTTAACCACCATTATCAAAGAAAAATAAACTTTTTGTACTTTGTGTTGTTTTTGTGTTCTTTTTTAACAAAAAAGCCAAATCGCCCCGAAATAATTCTGTATAGATATAATAAAATAAATAGTTTCTGTACTTAGTTACAATACTGACAATTCTAGTCAATGTATGTATCGTCTGTTTTACAAAAAAAAAATGTATGTATGTATATAACATTAAACAATACAAACATCAAAACATTAATACAGTATACCTAAAATAATAAAGACAAAAAAAGTTTTACAAAATATATTCGGTGTCCGCGCTCTCGTTTTTTGCAAACGCGAACTGCATCCGGCGTTGTCGCCTTTTTGTCCGTTCGGACGACTCGTCTAAATCTTGACGTGGCATCGTCAGCAGCGCAGCTAGCGCTTGTCAGTCTCCGCCTTTATCGGTCCAGCGCGGCGTAAAGTCTCTTTTATGGGTTTTATCCTCCACTAATACAGCGCACCAAACATGTTTACGTTCTCGGAACTCGTCGTGATCCTCTGCGCGCTGTCTTACACGGCGAGCGGCTATTTTGTGAGCATCGACGCTCACGCGGAGGAGTGTTTCTACGAGCGCGTGAACTCGGGCACCAAAATGGGCCTAATGTTTGAGGTCGCCGAGGGAGGATTTCTGGACATCGACGTGGAGGTGAGCATCAAAATGTACTTGTTGTATTGATAAATGTCATTGATGATTAACGATAAGCCATAATGGAGATTGCAGGTGTCGCTCTCTGCGCGCGCCAGATGGTGGATGAAGCCGGAAGTGAATTAGTGATTATTATTGCATACAAACTAGATTTTATACAGTCTTAACGTTGGTTATTGTTGATATTTGTTGATAACGTTTAGAAGGGTAAAGGTGAAAGAAAGAGTACTCTGGTTTTGTTTGGTCATTATTTTGCGTCCACCAGATGGTTGTTAAACACAAATAACATGACTGCGCTATTACCATGATTTTAGTTTTGTACCATTTGTAATCCAAAAGTTTTTTTAGTTATTTTTAAAGCGCCATATATACAGTGATGGCCAAAATGATGAGAACACTACTATTTCCAGCCGCTAAAATTGATTTTAAGTCAGATCTTTTGCTGTATTGTGTCATTAGGAAATATCAGATTGCATTCCTAAATATAAATTTTTGCCATGCATTGTAATAATCTAGTGAGATTTCTGTCTGACAGCAGCCAGTGCTCCACACAGAGATCTGATCTGATCATCATCAGTCTGTCTGGAATAACATGAAGAAACAGAACAAACTGAGACAGACTCAATCCAGAAGAACTGTGGCTACATCTACAAGACCGTTTGTAGCTGTTGGAAATATTAGTGTTTTATTCATTTTGGCCAGCAGTGTATATGCACACATGGATATTGTTAACTGTTAATAGTGTCTATATGTGGGTTTTTTGTGAAGTTGTGAGCACCTGTCAATGCCTCATGTGTTGTTTGTCCTGAACAGATAACGGGTCCGGACGGGAAGCAGATCTATAAAGGAGACCGCGAGTCCAGCGGGAAGTATTCTGTAGCCGCTCATATGGACGGAACCTACAAGTTCTGCTTCAGCAACAAGATGTCCACCATGACCCCGAAGATTGTGATGTTCACCATCGACATCGGCGAGGCACCCAAAGGACAGGACATGGAGACAGAGGGTGAGCACATGGACTGATGCAGGGCTTTCTTTCTCTCTTTTGCTCCATATGGCAGAGTTCTCACGGTCACAGAAAATCTGGGAGCTTTCGGGCAACTGGAAAAGTCATGGAAAATAAAGTATTTGTGGAAACCTCTATTATGAATGTTAGGTTTTCTACCCAGTTCTACAATATTTCAGTTGCCTTGAAATTGATTTCTATAGGCCTATATTAGGATTATTATAGTTGACAAAAAAAAAGAAATTATATGAAAGTAACTGCAAATCGAATGTCAAAAAACATTTCATTTTAGCTAGTTATTTCTATTTTTATTTTAGTGTGATTTGACAAACTAAAAATAACTAAAATTTTAAAACGAAAATAAAATGATCAACAAAAATAATCCTAAAAGTTTAAAATGAAAATGTGATGTAATCGAGTAAATTATTTCAATCTCAAGGCATGAATGTGAACAAAAACGATATTGACATATAAAAAATTACTTTAACGAAAATGAAAATTCTAAAATAAAATTCTCTGAAATCTCAAAACTAATTGCAAAAATCCAAAATAAGTTTTTGTTTAATTATACATATGTGTGGGTGTCTGTATTTATGTATATTTAAATGCACACATACACTATATGTTTTTGAAATATTAAACATTTATAATATTGTAAATATATAAAAAACGTATTTTTCTTATGCATAAATTGCATGTTTTTTATTTATATATACATAATGAATATGCACTAATTTTAATATATTATTTTGTACTTCTACAGTGCTGAATTTATGTTTTAACATGGGTTTTTTTGCCTCTAACGTGGCTTTCTTCCCTGTTCAGGAGGTGGTGACAGCTGGGATGGTAGGAATAGACCATACAGATCTGTATAGATAACATTTGTTGAGTTTTATTACTGAAATCTAACAGCATCTGCACTTACATTGGCACCTGTGTGTATAAAGACTGTGTGAGGAACGATCTGAACATTTCACTCACTGATGAGCTCCTAAAACTGCTGTTGAAGCCTAAAGACAGAACAGTGTGGATTTTGTTTTACAGCTATAACACGAATGGTTGTGTTTTACCATAGTAGAGGTTTATTTGAAGGTCTCAATGCCTGTTTGAATTTTAACTGTATGCCATTCTGGTATTTATCTTTTATTCTCTATATGTAAGTGTTTTTATGAATGTTATCCGCTGTTTATTACCTGTAAACTCATGCATGAGGCGTGCACACTTTTATACGGTTTATGAAAATTGGAGGCTTTGTGTTTGCATGCTGCGTGCATGTTGATACAGTCATCACGAGTAAATTGCTATTAATTTATTTCCAGCTCATCAGAATAAGCTGGAGGAGATGATCAATGAGCTGGCGGTGGCCATGACCGCAGTCAAACACGAGCAGGAATACATGGAGGTCCGAGAGAGAATACACCGCGCAAGTAAGACATCCGCACTAACCACGTGACCACAGTCACTGTCATGACTCATGATGTTAAGCAATCATTATTTGCAGGGTTTTGAACCCATGAAAAATATGCAAGTTTAAATGCACTTTGAATTATTATTATTATTGTTATTTTAATTGTAATGCTACATGAACCCAGCTATAACGTTGTGCATGTTTAAATGGCTTATTTTTTTTGGCAGTACATTAACCCAGCTATAAGATGCATGTTTAAATGCCCTTTGAATTATTATTATTGTTGTTGTAATTTTTACCTGACATGAACCCAGCCATATGAATGTTTATATAGTCTTTGAAATATTATTATTATTTTAATTTTAATGCTACATGAACCCAGCTATGATGTTTTGCATGTTTTAAATGGCTTTTTGAAAATAATAATTATTAATAGTATTATTTTATTTTGGCAGTACATTAATCCAGCTATAAGATGCATGTTTAAATGCCCTTTGAATTATTATTATTATTATTATTATTATTATTGTTGTAATTTTTACCTGACATTAACCCTGCCATATGTATGTTTATATGTCTTTTTAAAATATTATTATTATTTTAACTTCAGTTTTGCATGTTTTAAATGGCTTTTTAAAAATAATAATTATTAGTAGTATTTTATTATGGCTGTACATGAGTCCATCTATAATATGCATGTTTAAATGGTTAAAATTATTTCGACATGACGTGAACCCAGCAAAAATATAATTGTTGAAATGGCCATTTGTTTCATTTATTTATTTATTGGACGCATTTGTGTTTACATGGACATTGGAATTATTTAATAATTTTTATTTGGCATGACAAACAGCTAAAATGCATATTTAAATTGACCTTGAATTATTACTGTTTTATTCATTAATTGATCCATTTTGACCTTGCTGTCTGATTGTGTCTGTGTCCTCTAGTCAATGACAACACGAACAGCAGGGTGGTGCTGTGGTCCTTCTTTGAGGCTCTGGTGCTGGTGGCCATGACCCTCGGACAGATTTACTACCTGAAGAGATTCTTTGAAGTGCGGAGAGTCGTATAAAACCCTGTCTGTGTTCCACAACATAAACGCATCGAGTCCAAGATTTACCAGTTGTATGAACTGGATGTCCAATTCAACAGAGATGGAAAGAACTTGGTTGTCCGCTAGTCCACCAGTTTGTGTGTTGGTTTTTCTTTGCCCCAGTTGTAGTTCTCTTCATTGTTTGTTTTGGTAAAGGGTGTGATTTTGAATGAATTAACTGAGTTTGTTTTAGCCTGACTTGTTTTTTTTTTTTTGCTTTCTGTTTCTTCTCCAGTACTGTTACAATTGCACATTACTCTGAGAATGAAGTAAAGGTGATGATGTGGTATTGCCCCGATACAAGAAAATGGAAATAGCATGATGTAATTAAACCATAACATGAACAATGCTGTGAGCGAATGGGACGTCTGCGGTCGCTGATATAAGTGTCATGAAATATCACCGCGAGCACATTTCATGTATTTTCACTGCTCATTATCAGATTTAGTTATGCCTACAACAACCTCCATGGCTCATATTTAAACCTGATGCTGGTGAAGCGGTAAAATGACTGCTTGGTTACTTTTGCAGATTTTCTGGTGTGTTTTTTTAAACGTTTAGGTCCAATTCGTTTTTAGTCTCTTCACACAGGAAGTACTTTATGTAGTTTTGTACTGTTTTTGTTGTCTAAACCAACTCTTAAATTAAAGAAAATGCTAAATAATTTGGCTAAGACTACTGGTGAACTGATGATAAAACTGTAAAGCTCATAAGTTCAACGAATATGTATGTCAAATATGGATTTGATTTAATAAACATGAAACGTTCTTAAAATGTCTCCCTTTTTATTGTTTGTGTAGATTGGAATGAACAACATGGAAACTCGCAGATAAAATGTAAGTCAAACTGACGTATTTGATAATTATGTATTTACATCTTTTTTTTCATGTATTGTCGAGGCCGCTGTGTGAATATAATATAGATGACGTTGTCACGTGGAAGCCGTTTCTTTTCTCAGCGCTGATACCTAGACGCCTCATTGGCCGCTTTGAGCCGTTGCCGCCATACGTCAACGCGTCCGCCATGTTGGTGAGGGCAAGACTGCCTTAAAACAAATTAAAGTAAACGGCGGGGCTGCTTTTTTTAGTGAATAAAAACACAATAACGTTCACATTTATTAACCGATTTCAGAGGTTTGTGATCTACGTGCAGTTAAAAAAAACTTATTGCAAAAATATTAATTGAAAGCTCACATTTGTCTCACTTGTTAATTTTTTTCGGTTTACAAATCTGTTAATTTAGTATAACTTTGACATATTCATGTAATGTAATTTGAATGTACATTACTTGATATGTAGTTGTTTTATTGCTTTCTCTGTGTTCAATCCCAACATTTTTCTTTCTTTTTTTCTCTCTTTCTTGTGTCTCAGGTCAGAACACAGCTCATTCCCTTTGAAATACTGGGATAAAATCTAAATAATACATCTTTAAATACTAATAATTTACTATCGTTGAGAAAATGTAATAAAACAAGTAAATACAAATCAAAAAGTGACATACTTGTAGTCTGCTTTTTATTTTGATTGCACTATAGCCTACAGATGAACTCCACAACAAATAATAACACATGTAACTGATGAGGCTATGGATCCAGTGAAAATGAAAATATGCACCGATACAGTGCACAGTAGAAATATAGTAAAAGTGATATGTTATATTAAAAAGTATATGTAGTACAGCTTAAAGTAAAGTGAAAAAAGCGAGTACAACGGTACAATAACATACCGGTATGTGATATAATAGATTTATAATAGAATAAAATTATATGTATAATATGAATAATACCATAATACCATAACTGAACAACAATAGGTTAATAATATCAAGAAGAATATGTAATATAAAGGGTGTAATAATACAGAATAGACAAAAATGAAAAATAAATTAATAGTAAATTAAAGAGAAAAATTAAAAAATTTGAAATGTAATTTTAAAATACTATTTGTGTAATAATTATTAATAAAATTAAGACACAACTAATGACACAACACAAAAAAGAATTGTGGACATGAGTTCCAAATTTTGTTTAATGAGCTTCTTAAGTATAATATATACATTTACACACACACACACACACACATATATATAAAATAGAAAATCCTCTGAATCAATCTCAGCTCAAGAAACACGTTATTTAAGTTTTCAGTTCTGTCTTTCTCTGGGAATAGAGTGGTTTAGTTGTGAAGACAAAACCTGACTAATAAAGATTAATTCCCCGCCGCTTCCCTCAAGTTTTTCTATTTTATTCAATTAATGAGTCAAATAATGTAAAAAACTTGACGATGCTTGACATTTTGTTCTATAATGCACATTACACACACTCATGCAGAAAACACACACATTTTGAAACAGTGGTTTATTTTCCATGTATGTTAACAGTGTTGGGCAGTAACGCATTATTAGTAACACATTACTTTTTAAATAAATTAACTCTTGTTACCGTTACCATATGGTGCATTGTCCATTACTTTAAAAAAAATGTAATTCATTTTGACTGAAGTGCAGCCTAACCTATTTGCAGCAGCGACGCATTGTAGGATTGGTGGATGCCAACCACTGTAAACACGAAGACGCGCTGTGGGAATTTCCATTCCGTGTGCTCAGATTTTGTAAACCGTACCCTCGGTTTTTAAATGTGTACCCGAGAATTCACAATCTGCATGCACACTTTCTCAATCCGTTCCCATGGATTTGTAAACTGTAGCCTACTCACGGATTCATGCAGCAAGCTCCTACGTGTTAACATACAGTTTTAATGAATATTATTATGTGGAATGGGTCTACAGCAAAGTGTCTTAAGTGATTCTCTGTATGTTTTTCTCATACAGGTGAAACTGTTGAAAACATGCAGCCTGTCTCTACTGTGGAGTCGCCGGCTTTCAGTCAGCTCCTTAGCATGATAACATAGATTTCATTTTTAAACAGCATTTATATATATATATATATATATATATATATATATATATATATATATATATATGTGTGTGTGTGTGTGTGTGTGTGTGTGTGTATGTATGTACACTGTAAAAAATAAGTGTAATTTTAACTGTAAAATTTTGTAAAAACGCTACGGAAAAAAACTGATAATAGGTTAACAGTAAGTTCCCGTACTATATACAGGGAAAAACTGTAAAAGATCTAACAAAGCATTTAATGTAAATTTACAGTAAAATTCTGTTAATTATACAGCTTTTAGAAGTAAAAAAAGAACAAATCAATGTATAATTTACAGTCTAAAACTGTAAACTGATATTCCCAGAATTCCCTGCGTGACACTCCACGTTTGAAAGTATTTTGTTTAAATAATCATGTTTTTAAATAGTTCTTGTTATCAGTTATGTACATTTGAGCTTTATGTTACATCTTCTGTTGCTTAATGAAAGTTTTTTGCATTATTTAAGTATCACGTGTGTTACCATGATGGTGTTTTGTGTTTCCATAAATGTGCACCTTCTATATGTTAATATATACTTCTGCTTGTGGTGAAGCTACTTGTGATGAGCTTTGATACTTCATGTGGCTTTCTCTTATACAGTACCATCTTTATTATTATGGTGGTTGTCAGTATTTTCAAGGTACAAAACAGATTTAATTTTGTGTGTTGTTGAATTTACTGGTTTATATTCACATTTTCTTGTTTGTAAATTACAGCTTTATATTGTAAAATTAACAGTTTTTGACGTAAATGTGTTTACAGTTTTCTGTATTTTTACAAAATTATTCTGGCAACCACAGCTGCCAAAAAGTTTTTGTAAAAACAACAAGAAATTTTTTACAGTGTATGTATGTATGTTTCTCGAAATTGATTCTGAATAATTCAGATTGCTTTCATTTATTTATTTCAAAATGTTTTATGTTGTCCATTGTTGATAGTTTTCATACTTAAGCTGTGAAAGGAAAATTTTTAAGGGCTCAACACAACAGCTTTTATGATGCAGAACCCACTTTAGTTTTTGATTCTGAGCGTGGATCATTTTAATCAGTTGAGGAGCTCGGAGCGGGATTGCGAATCATTTGAGTCAGTTGTGGTTCGCGAATCATTTAAGTCAGTTCGGGAGTTTGTAGCGGGTTCGCAAATCATTTGAGTCAGTCCGGGAGTTCAGAGCAGTTCGCGCATCATTTGAGTCCGGTCAGGAGTTTGGAGCGTGAATAATTTTAATCAGTTCGGGAGCCCGGAGCGGGATCGCGAATCATTTGAGTCAGTTCGGGGATCGCGAATCATTTGAGTCAATTCGGGATTTCGGAGCGGTTTCGCGAATCATTTGAGTCAGTTTGGGGATCGCGAATCATTTGAGTCAGTTCGGGAGTTCGGAGCGTGAATCATTTTAGGCCCGGTTTCCCGATAACGCTCACTCTTAGCGTGCTAAGAAGACCTCGAAAGATATATCTTACCAAAGTTGTTTATGTTCCTAAGTGTGTTCCCCGAAGTGTCCCTTACGAAGCTTCTTAGCACGCTGCCTCTTATGTCCGACGTAACAAGAGCGCTGTCCAAAGTGAGGGTGCTGAATTAGTTGGCATCGATTGCTCATGAATCGATTTTCCACTTCACGCGATGGTGCAATACAGCGTTAGGAAAGACAACACGTTCCATGCAAATGAAATATTCCTCAAATTATTATAGTTACATTTATTTTACATTATTTAAGTTATCAGAAGAATATAGACTATAAATTTAATTATCAAATGGTCAGTAATATGTTCACATATGTTGTGACGGTTAGACTAACCGGAGATCCCTCGTTAATCATCCACTCTCCTTATCCCGTTGTGCCACTTGCGCTGCTTCTTGACATGGGTTTAACGACTTATAAAAATTATATAACACACTTTTATATTAATGGTAAGGTACTTTACAATCAGAATTGATTGGCAAGCAGCTGCAGTTACTTATGTTTAATGCGGTAAAATTTGATTTTGATTGCAATTGGTTTATTGCAATTGGTTTATGTTTTTAATAAAAAGCAACCTATCTACAATGAACAGAGAGAGAAAGAGAGAGATAGATACAAAATATGCCGGGGAAGCAACGTAAAAAAGGGCACCAAGCCTCTCGTCAGAGGAAGTTGAAGTTTTGCTGGACCTTGCCATGAGGTCAGATATCACACCCCTATGGTCCACTATAACCTGCACGTTTATGGCCGCGTATCCCTTTCGCGATATGTACGCCGTCGCCTTATCAATCACTGATGGATTGGCGATTGGGATATGTGCCATCTACCAGGATGCGATCCCCTGCATGGCGCAGAAGGGCGTTGGTGACAGTGTGGACGCATCTCTTGATTAGGCCGTAGCCCTCTCCCACGACCTCGATGAAGCTCTCTGTAGCAAAAAAAAAAAAATAATAAAAAAGAAAGAAAGAAAAAAAAAAGTAGCGCTGGGCTTCAGGGCTTAAAACAAAATTCCGCCACGTTTGCCTGTCAAGCGCAGGTCTGAGAAGGTCCTGCAGCTCCATAATGAGCTGTCTTGGGAGGCGAATTTTTTTTAATATAGCCACGTCAGAAAAAATGTCAAAAGGGCTTAAGTTTTGCCGAATAAAAAAATTTACATGGACTAAACGGCTCTGCGTCCGGCTCCGTCTTTGATTCAGTACAAGGACACGTTGGATCGCTGCCATAGTTGGTCGCCTACTGGACACCACCATGCTTGCCCATTTATAGATCTTACCCATTTAGAGCCAAATTGTTTGCCAGATTTTAATTATCCAAAAATTGATTGTCAATTCGCTTTAATTATACATTACGAAAAATCCTAGGCTAATTACCACCATATTAGTTCTGAAATAGAAAAAACTTCATAAATAGGCCTGTATCCATTGCGAACATAATTTATTATGAGTCTTAAAAAATAACATAAAATCATTGTTGAGCCACAACATTGTCAACATACCATAGTTTGACTTGTACTTCGCTGCGCTGATTTCGAAAGACTGCTGTACAGTAGCGTCTTGAGCTCAAACAACGCTAAGAGAAAGCTTACGAATGGTCCGGACCAACCTTACGAAAGTGTAGCCTATAGAAGATAGCGTACGAACATGTCGGGAATCGTGCCATAAGGTTAAGAGAGAGGTTAAGGAATAGGTTAAGAACTACAAAGCGATAAGAACGTTTTGGGGAACCGGGCCTTAATCAGTTCGGGAGCCGGGAGCGGGATCGCGAATCATTTGAGTCAGTATGGGGATCGCGAATCATTTGAATCAGTTCGGGAGTTCGGAGGGGGTTAGCGAATCATTTGAGTCAGTTTGGGAGTTCGGAGCGTGAATCATTTGAGTCAGTTTGGGAGTTCGGAGCGCGAATCATTTGAGTCAGTTCGGGATTTCGGAGCGGTTTCGCGAATTATTTGAGTCAGTTTGGGGATCGTGAATCATTTGAATCAGTTCGGGAGTTTAAAACGGGTTCGCGAATCATTTGTGTCAGTTTGGGAGTTCGGAGCGGGATCGCGAATCATTTGAGTCAGTTTGGGGATCGCGAATCATTTGAATCAGTTCGGGAGTTCGGAACAGGTTCGCGAATCATTTGAATCAGTTCGGGAGTTCGGAGCGGGTTCGCGAATCATTTGAGTCATAAAATATATTTCATGACACTTATATCAGCAACTGCAGACGTTGCAAATCCGCGTATCTGAATGATTTCTGAAGCTCATGTGACACTGAAGACTGCAGTAATGACGCTGAAAATACAGCTGGGCATCACAGAAATAAATTATATTTGAACATGTATTCAAATAGAAAACAGCTATTGTAAACTGTAATAATATTTCACAATATTGCTGTATCAGATACTCATAATTATGTAGTATTTACTCTATCAAATACAAGCAGGGACTGATTCACTAATGCACATGCATGCATTTTCAAGAGTGCTTTTTTATACTTTAAAAAAAGCTTAATTATTCTCATTTTTTGTAATGTAATTAATATTGTTCAGCCATCTTAACATCATCCTAATCTCTGTATCCACAGCACCTGTGCCTGTGTGGAGTACTTTGGTAAAGCTCTGGAAGTCTTGATCAAGAATGTCAGCATCCAATGCATCCATGGTAAGAGGAAGCATAAACGAAACAAGATCTTTGCAGATTTCCGGGCGCTGAAGAGGTAATGCAGTGTGATGCCTTTCTAGCTGTTTACAGAGAGGAAGATATAGACCAAGAATAAATGCATTATGAATGTGTGCAGTGGGATTCTCGTGTGCACAGACGTCATGGCCATACCAGAAGTGAACTGAGTGCTTCAGTACGACCCACTGAGCAGTGCAAGGTTACCAGGACATTCATCAACTTGAGCTCACAAGTGTGTACTCTTGAGTCTTTACATTCACAAAAGCTTGGAATAGTTTATTATTTCTCATACCTAATGATTTGAACCAACACCTAACATTAAATATTAAACTTCAGCATATTCATTTATTTATTGGTGTGTTTAGATCAAATATGTATTGTGCATAGAAACCATATACAGAGTATATTATATATGCTAATTCACAGGAACCTAAAAAGGAGTTGCTTAAAAAAAAAAAAAACACTCCACCAGCCCTACATTATGAATATAATATACATACATAATTACACAGATTTAAAAAAAAAAAAAAAAAAAATTAAGCTCACTCGCAACTCTGGCAACATACTGATAGAGGAAATAACACAATTTATTAAAATTAATTAGAAATGCTTATAACTCAAACATAATTACAAAATGCCTAATGTCATGTACTGCTTTATTTAAATTTGTAAGGTATTAATGCATTTTTCTAAGTATCAACAATTAGTTTTAATCAATGCATTTCAAAGCAGTGTTTTTATTGTTTACTAAAGCTATTAAAAATAATGCTCACGAATTGAAATAAAGCTCAAATAAATCAAAATATGAATACTCGTTAAAACATTGACGCTGAAATAAAAAGTTTAAAGTGAGATTACTAAAACTGAAAACAAAATAAATTATAGTAGTATAGAAATACTAAAGAAAAAAACTAAAATGAAAAGCACGTAACAAAATGACTAAAGTTACAATGGAAATATAAAAATAAAAGCTAATTCTCTCAGAATGAGAGTCCAAACAGCTGATAAAAACATTGCAAGTAATCCACAGCACTCCGGTCTATCAGTTAATGTCTTGAGAAGTGAAAAGCTGTGTGCTTGTTAGAAACAAATCCATCATTAAGACGTCTTTAACTTTAAACTGTCACCTCTGGGCAAAATATGAGTCCATCTCCTGTTGTCTCTCACATCAGAATCCCCCCACATATTGATTTAGAACGGTTTTGGCTTGTAAACAGTTCTTGATCCGTGCAGATTTCTCTCCTGATTCAGACAAGATTACTTTTTTTTTTACTGTTACAAGCAATATTATGGATAGAGGTCTTTTGGCGAGAAACAATGGTTTGAAGTTTAAAATGACTTAATGGAGGATTTGTTTTGATTTGTTTGGCTCCACGAGACATTAACTGATGGATTACTGTGATTTTTTTATCAGCTTTTTGGACACCCATTCACTAGAAAGCATCTATTTGTGAGCAAGTGATGCAATGCTACATTTCTCCAAAGTGGAAGAAGAAAAAAACTCTTGGATGGTTTGAGGGTGAGTAAATTGGGTAAACTTTCCTTTAAAATCCCCAAACTGCCTGTTTTCATTTTTTTACTAAATATATAAAATACATGTATAACAATAGAAAACTCAGCTGTAAATGTAGCGAATGGACTATTCTATAAAGTCTCAACGCTATATCTGTGTGGTCACAGGAATCAGATTTTGACGACCAAGACGTAAAGAAGCTTTTAAATGACACTCATCTGCTGAAGAAACTCAAGAAAGGAAAGATCAGTGAAGAGGACTTTGACAAGCACATGAGTTCAGCGGGCAGCTCTCGTCCCAAACGAGCAGATGCAAACAGTTCTGATGGAGATGGAGAATGACAGTTATTTCTGTAACTTTATGCACCTAAATTGACATTTAGATTAAAATTGTCATTTGACTTCATTTTCATTTCATTCTGTAGTGTACAAGAGAATACATTCTTAACAAATGCGCTTCTGTATTAATCATCAACGTCCAAATATGATCAATAAACATTTCTATTGGAAAAGTGTTTTCAAGGCAAGGGTCTCTATTTGAAATATATGGTCTATTTCTATAAATATATGATCTATAATATATTTCCTGTTAGCAACAGTGCATATATACAATACATGGAAAAGATATAATATATATATATATATATATATATATATATATATATATATATATATATATATATAATAAATAATACAAAATATATCATTTGGCCCAGATACAAAAATATAAAAAAAATATTATATTATAAATCAGTCTCAATATTCTTTGGAAATTGTATTATTATATAATTAATTGTATTGTTACATTTTCTACTCAAATAACAACTGGTAGATGTAATATTTATGAATTTCTAACTTTATTATATTTTAGTTGTTTATTATGATTATTATAATCTATTTTTATTTATGTGTTGTTTAACTCAATTTTTATTGAATTTTATTTTTAGTCTATTGTTATCTATTTGAATTTATTTTTAAATAAAATATTTTATTTGTCTATTTATTTTTATTTTATTTTACTATATTTATCGATTTAATTACATTTTCACACTCCCTTTCTGCCCCATTGGTGTCTGACCCCATAAACACCATAGTACTTCCTAATTGTTTTTGCAAGACCCCTCAGAAGACACCAGATGATGCTAACCCTGAATCAACAAACAGAACTAACAAATATTGCTACACGTGTGATTGCAAGATATAATAATTGCTGCTTATAATGTTCATCGTCTGTCTGACTATGTCCCGTATTATTTTTTCTGAAAAATCCTGTCATATGCGAACAAATTGACAGTCATCACTTATAAGCTACTACTAATTATTGTAGAAACGTAATTTTCTGTAAAGTTGTTTTGTAATGATTTTATCGTAAAATTTGTAGCGCAATACAAATAAACTTAAACAAAAAATTACAGATATGTCTTTTACATTGACACACACGACTCTAGGCTCCAGTTAAAGTCTTTCCGGAGTGCTCGCTCTGCGCATGCGCACCAATTAATCCTGCTCAGCTCCATCATGGCGGCGAGGGGCCATGTGCAAGACCCTAACGACAGGAGACTGCGACCCATTTACGGTAAGATTCACATCACACTCCTGAGTTTATACAAACCTAGCTGGTCTGACTAGTGCTTTAGGACCGCCCTGTGCGTTTTAGAGAGTAGTAAAGGGCTGCAGGAGCTGTGGAGTGCCGGTGAGGCCTGTGGAGCTGAAGCCGCGGTGTCGGTTCGGCTGCGGCGCCGGATGACAGTGCGTCCTCACGCGGTCACACGCTGAAGTTTCAATCGGTAAAATAAAGCCTGTTTATAGCCCATCTAAACACTGAAATACTGTTTAAATATCCAGATATCATTGATTTCATTTGATCAACCAGCCCATTACCTTCTTGAAAGGTTAAAGAGATTAACAGGCTCAATATGAGCCATTTGTGGTTTATTTTTCGTTTTTTCTATGGGTTGTTATTTGTATAGAGTCTCAGACAGATGCTTTACATGCTTAATAATTTATTAATGCTGTAATAACTTGAGTGGTTACATTATAGATGCATAAAGCTGAGCTTTGTGGCTAAATGATCTGAAGATAGACCCGCTTATTGTCTTCCAGAGATTAATTGTAAGCCTCTTTGTTAATATTATTTTGAGGTATTGCGTTTTAATTTGGGAAATTTACTCCAAAGCTGTGCAGAAATGCCCTTTAAATGGCTTTAAATGCCTGAACCCTAAAACTTTGTTGGTTTTAGTGCATAGCCTTGTGGGACACCACTGACATTTGTGTTTTATCTTCCAACATATGATATCTTACTGTATGTCTGAGTGTATGTATGTCAGTGCTTGTGCATTTAACAAAATATTAATGCGTATGTTATGCTGTTTACTTCACAAACTCATTAAAATATGAATTATTGGTGTACAGAGTCATATACTTGTACATTAGTTTTCCTTAATACACTTTAATGTGGAAAGGTAATGAAACATTTAGCTTTGCGTTAAGTTCATTTAATATTATATTTTGGTTTAAATCATTTCATTTTTCCATTTATTTTTCATTGTTTTCCATACAGAAAAACAAGAACAGATTGATGAACTTGGTCAAGACTAAACAATTTGCATGTAGAAATGAAGTCCGTCTAGCATTCCCTTAGACCTGCTAGGTAAATGATAGAAAGAGAGATTAATTAATTTATATTTTAGTCTATAATTGTTCTAATTTAACACAAAGATAAGCATTTCCAATGCATCTTGTCAGTAAAGATGCATGGTTATTGCATGATATGATTCTGCCTTATTGACTTAAAACAGTTAACCCACTGTATAAACATTTAAGACACAACTTTTAATAAATTCTTTTATATCATATTAGATTATTAAATACATTTATATTTAATTATATTATTCAATTCGTTATATAATATTTTAATAGCAACCAGGGACAGAATTAATCATTGCAGTTTTTTTAAACATAATTCCAGGTTCTTAAGTTCAGACTCTGCAGATATGTGCATCAAATTGCATTGACTTAAACAGCAGATTTTATAATACTACTGTTATTTTTTAATGATTAATGATTCGCTATTGTTCTGCTACACTAGAGATGCCACTCTGTGCATGTGAGGTTTATCACAATCAATAGATCAATGACCCTTTATTCTGGTGCTTTGTCTTACCGTCCTGTTGTGTGATCGATCTGTATTTGTTTGGGGGATTGATAAGGAATATAAGAGTTATCAGGAAAGATGCATTAACAGGCAGACACGTGGAAGTGTTCTCTTGTCGAAAGACTTAAACTACAGTCTGGCCTGGTTAAATTTGGCATTCAGCTGTCGTCAGACATGGCCCTGTGTTCTTTTAGCAGAGACTTATGGGAGGGGAGGGGGCTCATGCACTCCGGATTGCATCGAGCAGCCGGTGAGAGAACGTTCTCACAGTCAGGGGTCTGTGTGTGTTTCTGCAGCCGTCTGGTCCTGATCACCAATGCTCTTATACCCTAACTTGTGGTTTAGTATACTGGATGGACAAATTCCCCATAATACCTATTTTGAATGGGTCATATTTCTCTTTTTTGTAGCATTTTCTTCACCTATAATGTTACTCGAGGTTTCTTGTGGCATTTAGTTTTCTATTGACCATAAAGAAACTGATTTGTACCTGCATGCGTACTTTAAATTCTAATGATGTATTGGCCTAGTGATGTGAGACTGGCAGTTTAGTGGCATAAGGTTTATCAGTCTTATTTTACACTTTAATGATGGAAACACATGGTTATTGTCTTTGGTAATTGTCAAAGATGTTAGTAACTTCCTCCCCAGTGCTGTTTTGTTGTATTGAACATGTTTTTGTCTTCTAGATTACCTGGACAATGGCAACAACAAGATGGCAATCCAGCAGGCTGACAAACTGCTCAAGAAACACAAAGATCAGCACTGCGCAAAGGTGTGTGAATGTTTTTTTTAATTTATTTATTTTTTACTCCAGAAATCCATGACCAGCTTGTCATATTAATAGGAAACACTAGGGCAAAGAATTACAAAGAATTAGCAGAACTGATGGATTCACTTCATTCTTCACATGATACTGTGGGCCGTGGTCAACACAAAAGGCTGTTTTGTTTAAGAAAGAAAAAACATCATGAATTTGATCCTCTAGATCAATGATTTAGCTCCAGACTCATGCTTTGCTCTTGTTTGGCAGGTCTTGAAGGCGATCGGTCTGCAGCGCACCGGCAGACAGGATGAAGCCTTCACATTGGCGCAGGAAGTGGCCGTTCTCGAACCCACAGATGACAACTCTTTGCAAGCACTGACCATCCTCTACAGAGAAATGCACCGGCGTGAGTGTTGAAAGAACAGACACAGAACCTCATGCTAACAAACTATGAATTTAATTTTTCTGTCCTCACTGGAACCGAAATGCCATTCAGAGTATGTTTGCTTTTAATATGCAAATTGACATGGAGCACAAACCCAAAAACTTGCTCTCTACAGCCGAGTTGGTGACCAAGCTTTATGAAGCTGCAGTCCGGAAAGTTCCAGCGAGCGAGGAGTACCACTCTCACCTCTTCATGGCCTACGCCCGGGTCGGGGAGTACAAGAAAATGCAACAGGTTTTGTTTGTGTCCTCTCTGTGATCAGTGTTTGCATCCTGTTTAAAAAAAAAATATCAGGGCTGCATAATATGAGGACATTTTTTTTTTGATAAAAATTTATTTAAAATTCAGTAAAAAAAATAATAAAATAAAAGCTCCAGGTTTGCTGTGGTTGTTTGTAGGGCTGCAAAATTCTGCACAAAACTAATAGACTATATATCAGTATCACTGTAATAATAATAATAGTAATAATAATAATAATTAGCATTGTTGTTATTGTTGTTTATTACTATTAAAAAAATCAACAAAATAGGAATTAAGATATATTGCTACTTATACTCTTTAAAATATAAAAATAATAATATTATTTATGGATGTCTTAAATATTAAACAATTGAACTTTAATTTTGCCGGAAAACCAGAGGGAGCCATTATTATTATCATTATTGTTGTTATTTTTTATTCATTTATTATTTTTAATTGCAAAATTATTACAATTATTAAAAAATAAATACTATTACTAATACTATAATACTTTTTATTATTATTAATTTTTTTGGCTTTTTTTTTGCATTTTCAAACATCAAATGAAAAGTTTTTAAGTGGATTTTAGTAGAAAAGCACAGGGAACCCTTATTATTATTGCAAAAATATTAAACCAAATGAAGATCAATATCCACTCTAAAGTATAATTATATATCAAGTATTTATGGAAAAATATTGTAGTTATTTTTAAGTTGAAGTTTTTTTCTTTTCTTTTTTGCTTCATTTATGCATTTGCAAATGTTATACCATGTAGCTTCTATTTTGTTGGTAAACCACAGGCCCTTAAAGCTTCTCTTTTTGTTGACAACAGCCATTTCAATTTGCATTTAATTTTCGGATGTTGGTTGTTCCCAAATGCACATTAGAATCGATTGTAGTTTTAGTAGGGTTGCATAGTTAATCATGAATCTCTAAAATATATGTTTGTGTTTAAAGACTGACTTTTGTCTTTCAATTCTGACAGGCTGGAATGGCGCTGTATAAAATTGTCCCAAAAAACCCTTATTACTTCTGGTCAGTGATGAGCTTGGTGATGCAGGTACAGTGATGTTTTTTCTCACTTACATAAACTGTGCATATCAGAGATGAACTCATGCAGAACAAAATAAAACAACATCATCAATGCAATTTGTGTTTCAGGCCATCTCAGCACAAGACGAGAAGCTCTCTCAGACCATGTTCCTGCCGCTGGCTGAGCGTATGGTGGAAAAAATGGTCAAGGAGGAGAAAATAGAGGCAGAAGCTGAGGTAGGACTTCAGTATCAATAATCTGTTTCTGATTTCAGCCGTATGGAGTTTATGATGTATTTTCCATCTGCCGCTCCAGGTCCAGCTGTACTTCATGATCCTGGAGCGTTTGGGCAAATATGTGGAGGCACTGGATGTGGTTCAGGGGCCACTTGGAGGTGAGGTGAAAACACGGTGTTCTTCAAAAGAATATTCTGGGTTATTTCCAGTTGAATATCTTTGTGTTGCATGTGTGACGTGCTGCCAGTTACAAGAGATGAGAAGCAGGTAAACAAGAACAGCAACTCATGGGGGTTTGTCTCCGTATAAGAGATAAAAATCGATGCATCGCGATTCTCATTTTGATTCTGAGCTTCGTTTTTAACCAGATGCGCAATGACACTGAGTTTGCTTTCAAAACACCAACACCAAAAAGTTATCAATGTGTCTGTCCAGTAACTAATCATGAACGCACCGTTCGCAGAGAGGCATTTCAGTTGTTCACGCTGGACTGTCTGATTTAAAGGAACAGTTCACCCAAAAAGAAAATGTTGTCATTGTTTACACACCCACAAGTTGTTCCAATCCTGTAGTAATTTCTTTTTTCTGTTCAACATAAAATATACTGATAATGTAACGTAATAAAAATATATTTTTTTACCTTACTATGGAAGTACACCCATCAGCTGTGTAGTTGAGATGTGTTCTTCAAAGTATCTTCTTTTGTGTTCGTATAATTATACCAGATATATAATTGCAAATAATGTGCAACCATTTGCATGGAGTATTTTTATTTTTTTGTCTATACATTTGGTCATTTTGCCTGGTGTTTTCTCCCTCAGAGAAGCTGACCAGTGAACTGCAGAGCCGTGAGAACAAATGCATGATGCTGTACCGCCGTCTGGAGCGCTGGGCCGAGTGCAACGCTCTGTCCTGCAAGCTGCTCCTGAAAAAGTGAGTCCACCATTGAGACGTTTTCTATGTTTCTTGGAAGTGATTTAACATAAAGAGCAATTTTGGATAGAAATCGTTCCATCTGAGCAATGCATTTTCAGTATGTAAGATGTTTTTGTGTCTCTCCGCAGCCCTGACGACTGGCAGTTCTACATATTGTACTTTGACTCTTTGTTCCACCTTATTGATCAGAGCTGGGCACCTCCACAAGAAGGAGCTCAGTAAGTAGAAATTTCACAGTATTTAACTGGGAAAGAGTTTTTCCACACATGATTGCTGGATGTTATTGGAAATCCCATGCATATTTAGCACAGATTGCATACTAAAAGGTATAGCAAATCTATTCCGAACACATTTTGTTCTCTCAGTTTCATGCATGCTGTGTTGTTTCTCTCACTTCTTCAGTTCTGCAGAAGGGGAGGTGCATGCCTCCACAGCCCAGGCCATCAGCTTCATGAAGGACCGAATAGCCACAGAAGAAGCGAAGGAGTCCAAGCATCTGAGAGGGCCGTACCTGGCCCGTCTGGAGCTCATCAGACGGCTCCGAGAGCGCAGCTGTCCTGAAGCACAGCAGCTAGGTACACAATGGGTTAGGACTCTTTAAACACAACACAGGCTGCGTGTTTGTTGTATGTTTCTGACGTGTTTTCCTGCCACGATGCAGGTGAACCTCTTGAGCTCATGTTCCAGTTCTTTGTGAAGTTTGGAGACAAGCCATGTTGCATCACCGACCTGAAGATCTTTCTGGATCTTCTCTCACCTGACCAACATGTGCAGGTAATCTCGATGAGAAGCGTTCCTGTGGCTCAGGGGTAGAGCATTGCATTAGCAGCGCAAGGTTGAGGGTTCGAATCCCAGGGAACACATGTTAGGTAAAAACTGTTAGCCTGAATGCACTGTAAGTCACTTTGGATAAGTGTCTGCTAAATGCATACATTTAAGGATCAGTGCATCACTTGCACCAAATAAGAAAATCTATTTTATACATGTGCGTAAACGCTTGCCAGAAAAACAAGTGAACCATTGTCAGTTTTCTGATTTTTCTGGTCATGAAATTTGATTTGATCTTCAGTTGGTTTATGGAGACAGTCCACAAATTGTCTATAAATGAACAAGATATAGTGCTGAACATAAGAGTGGGCGCCCATCCAAGATCTCTGCTAAAGCACAATGTTTAATGCTTGATGAGGTCAAAAACAACCCTAGAGCAACAGGGACAGACTTGGAGCAATTTAATGAATTATATTTGGTTTAGAAACGTTATTTCAAAGATAGTATGCAGTAGTAATATTTTGCCTGATGCGCCCTCTTGTGGTCTCTGGAGAAAAGCCAAAAGCTTTTTTTCCCTCTTTGACTAAAATGATGCCTGTTGAATTTGAATATAGTTTGCATATTGATAGTACAAAATTTGAATTTAGTTTTTCAGCCATTTTGACAAGCCCAGTGTGAATGCTTCAACATATAAAAAATATTCATCACAAATGAAGTGAGTGAAGCAGGTCTGGGGTGGGATGGGTGTATTAATAATGAACTTTTTTTTGTTTAGTTTTTTATAACTAAATAAATGAATGTGTTAAACATATAGTAAATTTGTTGTGACTGTCTCAGTTCATCAACAGGCTAATGGAGGCCGTGCCTCTGTGCGCTCCAGGAGAGGATGGTGTTGCTCTTCCAGGAGACACTCGAGCTCTTCAGAGACATCTGTGTGTGACCCAGCTGAGCCGCAGTCTGGGTCAGCAGCACGCGCTCAACACCGAGGGCAAACTGAGCCTCATCAAACAACTGAAGGCACATTACCAGCACGGCTTACAGTTCGGTAAGCAGATGACTAGGCAGGTTGAACTCTGAAGATTTCTTCCTCTTTTTTTTTTTTTTTTTATGATGAAACCAGTGCTGTCAAACGATTAGATTTAATCTAAACTAAAAGCTTTTGTTTACATAAAATGTGTGTGTACTGTGTAAATGTATTCATATTTATATAAATACACAAACATGCATGTATATACTGTACTTAAGATTTTTTTTTCTATATTGCATATATTTATATATAATGTAAGTTATATGAATTTATATACATGTAACTATTTTCAGAATTTATTCTTTGTGTGTTTGTATAATTAATAAATATACACAGTACACACACAAACACTTATTTTGGATGCAGTTAATCACTTGACAGCACTCAATAATACCAGTGTCTAACATTTATGTCACTTTCTATCATACTTTGTACATTTATTTCTATTTGACTAATAATGTTCAGTACTGGTTTTCTTTCTGTTGTAGGGAAGTCCTGTTTAAAAACCGAGCTGCAGTTCTCTGATATGTACTGTCTGATGGCGGCTCATGTCTTTATAGACCTGTGGCTGGAGACGGGTGAGTCTGAGCTCATTCTGACAGTCAGCTTGATTGAAAGTGTTCATGTTTTGATGTGAATGTGCTGTGTCTGTGCTGCAGGTGATCAGAACATGTTGTGGCAGTGTCTGGGGCTGTTAGAGGAAGGTCTCTCCCACAGTTCCTCTAATGCTCAGTTCAAACTGCTGCTTTTGCTTCTGTACTGCCGTCTGGGGGCTTTTGAGCCGGTGGTTGATCTTTACTCCAGCCTGGACGCCAAACACGTCCAGCACGACACCATAGGGTACGAACGTGTCTTTTATTAATATATTAAAGGTAACATTGAATTATTTGTGAATGAATGTATGTCACCCTGGAGCACAAAACCAGTCTTAAGTGTACATTTTTCGAAATTTAGCTTTATACATCATCTTGAAAGTTGAATAAATAATCTTTCCATTATTAGGATCTGACAGTATTTTGGCTGAGATACAACTATTTGAAAATCTGAGGGTGCAAACAAATCAAATATTGAGAAAATCCTCTTTAAAGTCCAAATAAAGTTCTTAGCAATGCACATTACTGATCATAAATTAAGTTTTGATATATTTATGATGGGACATTTACAAAATATCTTCATGAAACATGATCTTTAATTAATGTCCTAATGATTTTTGGCATAAAAGAAAAATCTATAGTTTTGACCCGTACTATGTTTTTTTTGGCTATTGTTACAAGTATACCCAGAGTATTGACTGAGTATGATTTAAGTCTGCTTTTGTGCTCCAGGGTCACAAATGTTCCCACTGTGAGTAAGTGAGGAACAGTGTTATTTTAGTACCATTTATAATTTTTTAAATTTTAAATATATTTTGTACTATTATATTCATATATTTTAGTTTAAGTTGTAGTGTGATGTGCTTTTTTTATTTAAATTTTTATAATATTTAATATTTCTGTTTATCTTTAATTCTGTTCGGTTTTAGTAATTTTAGTATGAAAACCTATTTAATTTCAGTTAGCTGCTGAGGCAACATTTCTAATTTTCATTTAAATGTATTTATTTTGTTAAATCTTACAATATTTAGATTTTAAAATATTAATATTTATTAGTATTTTTAATTTAAATATTTATATTTAACAAAATCTATTTTTAATGGAAACTTTTCACAGACTCTTATGGTGCATTTCCACATTTATTAAAATATACATTTTATATGTGCATATATTTTATGTATAATATTTTGAATTATTTTAATTTATTTTTTTAGCTATTTTTATATTTTCAGTTCAGTTTCAAACTATCACTGTTGAAGAAAGTTTTTTTGTTTACATGCACCATAAATAAAAGTTGATTGCCATGTGTACCAATTCATAGTACAAAACAATAATAAAAGTAATACACTTTTAATTGATTGAAGGTCATAATGATTGAAGGTAAAGTAGATTAAAAGAAGAAAGTTTAGGGATTAAATCACATCAATGCATCACAGTGTTTCATGTTAGGTTAAATGTACTGAGCATGTCTCATATTAACACCGATCTCTTGGTTTTGTCTTCATCCAGGTATTTATTGACCCGCTATGCAGAGTCTTTGGGCCAGTTTGCTGCTGCTTCCCAGTCTTGTAACTTCTCCCTCAGGTTTTTCCACTCGAACCAGAAAGATGTACGTTATCATTCTGATTAACGAATCTCCCAAAGACGACCTTTCTGTCATCATATACTCATGCTTAAGTTGTTTGTTTCCTGCAGACCTCAGAATACATTATTCAAGCATATAAGTACGGGGCTTTTGAGAAAATCCCTGAGTTCATCGCCTTCAGGAACCGACTCAATCACTCGCTGCACTTCGCCCAGGTGCGCACGGAGAGGATGCTGCTGGACCTCTTCCTGGAAGCCGACATGTTAGTCGCTTTACCTGTCGTATTTTCTGCATTTTACAAGTCAAAAGTGATTTTGTTGATCGTTGTCTTTTCATCGCACAGATCGTCGTCTCTAGAGGAGAGTGTAAAATCAATGTCTCTATGTCCGGAAGAGGACGACATCCCTTGGGACAGCTTAAGAGATAACCGGGACCTGACTGTCCTCGTCAGCTGGGACCCTAAGGACCGGTACGAACGAAGAGACCATCCTCCTGACCTATCACACGTTTTAAGCATTGGTTTGTTCTAATAATGCTCACAAACCGCAGGCAGCTGAACGAGGAGCACAAGCAGCGCTCTCTAGAGGAAGACACCCTGTGGCTGAGGTTGAGGTCGCTCACGCTGCGTCTGATTGGCTGCGTCTCTGCGCTCGCTCATCCACCGGCATCACGCAACTCTGAGAAGACGACTGAAAACGGAGTGGCGGCCAAACCGTCTTCTCTACAGTCGCTGCTCTCACAGCTAGAAAACACACTAAACCAAGCCACGCAGCTCACGGAAAAACAAACACAGGTCAGAACCCTTACAGACCTGTGGGTTTTATCTAAAATCTTGCTCCACATAACTGCATATGCATCATGTAAGTTTTATGGCGACATATTACTTGCATATAATGTGCAATTTAAATAACTTTTTTTTTGTGTGAAAATAAACCCAAATTTGTGTGCTTTTAAAAATAATAGCCGTTACCTTCACCTGTTTTTTTTCTGTTGTAACCAGGATGTGGGTGAAGAATATTATTTTATATATATATATATATATATATATATATATATATATATATATATATATATATATATATATACACTACTATAGTATTAATTAATATTTTGTAGTGGTGCTCCGATCACGATCGGCCGATCGTTATGCGCATCTCGTCAGTAAAGCCGGTTCTCTAATCAGCGGTTAATTCCATCAGGTGCGTGATTTCACATAGAGCAGCTGTTACTACACAGAGCCGTTGTTAACTGAGAAGATACACCAATAAACGCTGAAATTGAAGTGGATTTGCGCATCTTCTCTATTAACAATGGCTCTGTGTAGTAACAGCTGCTCTATGTGAAATCACGCACCTGATGGAATTAACCGCTGATTAGAGAACCGGCTTTACTGACGAGATGCGCATAACGATCGGCTGATCGTGATCGGAGCACCCCTAATATTTTGAATAAGCTTTGTTTACACACATTTTGAATTTTTGTTTAACTTGTCATGTTGTACGGAAGTTCTAAGCGGCCATGCATTATTTTTTTCCTTCATGTTTTCTCGTTATCTCTTCATAACAAAAGTTGTTTTCTAGTTATAAAGACTTAATTTTCTCTGGGGTGTTGTACATTATCTACTTTAAGTTATTAAGTATTAAGTCGTTATAACGAGAAAACAACTTTTGTTATGTCGCGATAACGAGAAAGCAAGAAAAAAAAAATTATGCATGGTCGCTTAAATTTCCGTAATGTGATGTTTTTAGTAATTTTTTTTCTTTTGTGTAATGATTATATTTTATATTTCTATTTAGATTTTTTTTATTTCAGTTTTGGTCATTTTAGTACTTGATTTGTTTAGGTTAACATTTGTCATTTTAGTTTTTCCATTTAATCTAATTGTTTCAGTAATATTGTGATATGATTTTGTTGATTTTATTAGATGTTTTTCTTTTCTATTGCGCTTTATTCAGTTTTAGTTTTAATGTAAGTAATTGTTATACTTAGATTGGTTTTAGATTTCCGTTAGTTGCCAAGGCAAAAAAATTGTTTTGTATACAAAAGTGCTTCTTAATAGTTTTAGTCCCAATAAATGAAAAAAAAAAATATCTTGTTTTATTTTGATTTTTCATTTACAGTGCTAAACACTCACAAAATAAATAACCTCAATAAACAATTTTTTGATTACCTTGTGTAGTTGTACACAATTTTCAGAACCTATATTGGATATGATATCGTGAGTTGAGTCAGCTGATTGTGTGTGTGTGTTGTGGTTCTCAGCATCAGTACCCGTTCGTGGGTCCCGTGGCGTCTCGTCTGGCTCAGGCTCTGTCCAGCGGCTGCTGTCAGTGTCAGCTCTCCTCTCTACAGATCCCTCTGCACCTCCAGGAGCTCCAGACCACCGGCCTGGGTTCGTTACTTCACACCTCCTTATGTACAGCGTCCATCACCTAATCCTGTTTGATTTTGACAAATATTGGAATGATTTTTTTTATTTTATTTTTTTTACAATTGTAAGTCTATTTTTCTGGCCTGAAAAAGATATATACATCATATGAAAGCTGAATAAAGAATCTTTCCATTGCTGTATGGTTTGTTAGGAGGACAATATTTGGTCGAGATAAAACTATTTGAAAATCTGGAATCTGAGGGTGCAAAAAATCAAAATACTGAGAAAATCATATTTTAAAGTTGTTCAAATAAAGTTCTTAGCAAACCATATTACTAAACAAAAATTGTTTTGATATATTTACAGTAGGACATTTGCAAAATATCTTCATGGAACATGATCTTTAAATTTTTTTGGCATAAAAGAAAAATCTATAATTTTGACCCATACCATGTATTTTTGGCTATTACTACAAAATATACCTCAGAGACTGCTTTTGTGCTCCAGGGTCACACACACACACACACACACACACATATATATATATAAATTCAGTTATACAGTTTATTACATGGTATATTGCATTGTTACATTATGTACAATATTTTTTATTAGCTCTTTAATCCTTAAATTTAATTGGACTTATGATTGTACATTAATTGTATCTCCTTGTATTTTCAGATGACTCAGCAGAGCTCCAAACACAAATATCTAATCTTTTCAAGTCTTTAGCAGTACAACTTCAAGGTATGTTTAACATTTTTGTACATATTTGTGTAAATAAGTCTATGCGAGCACAAAAATAGTAGAATTAGTAATAATAATGCAACCCACTTTCACTATCCAATCAAATCCTGATGAAAATAATTCCAAACTCTGTGTGTTCCTGAAATTATTTGTTTTCTGTGGATGTAACCAAGTCCACGTGAGCACGGAACATAATTATTATTATTATTATTATTATTATTATTCAGCCCACTTTCATTATCCAGTCAAAGCCTGATGAAAATAATACACATTACAAAAGTTAAATGTTGTAGTTGGGTTAAATTAAAAAAAAATTCTGCATGCTTTTCCAGATATGTTGGAAAAATGTAAAGGTGACCTATTAGAAGTTAAAGACGGTCAAAGCAAGCCGCAACCATTTTTACTGGAGAATCTAGTCTACTTTGTTGAAGTGAGTTTCTCTCCATCACTGATACACAATACATGACTCTGTTGAGAAAATAAAAATAATTATTATTTTTATCTGATGGTTCCAGTCCATTTGTATCGTCCTATGGGTGTCTAATTACTGTGGAAGTGTCCTCCGGCCCTTAAAGTCCAGTTTACAGAAGAAGAAGAAAAAGAAAAAAGAAGCCAGCACTGTAACGGTAGTAACAGCTCTGATTTTTGTTGAACCTCTCTCTCTCTCTCGAGTCAATATTCATGCAGTGTAGGGTTGCAGGGAATGTGGGTCAGTTTTGTTTATGAACTGATTTGTGTCTCGCACACAGCCGCCGGTGCTCTCGGCCTATCAGGAGTTCAGCAGCAGCTTGCAGAGTCTCCTCAATCAGGCGCTGGAGCACATCAAGAGCCAAGAGATCAGCCTGACAGCACTGAAGCTGGAAGCCCTCAGTCTGGAGGGACAAACCCTGTCTGAGGTGCGTCTCTAAAACATTAGCAGCATCCAGTCTGGTCCAGTGTATTCACTTTTATTTTGAATTAGTGTTTATTTTTATATTTCTCATTTTAATAGTTTTGTATGTATATATGTGACCCTGGAGCACAAGAGCAGTCTTAAGTCTCTGGGGAATATTTGTATCAATAGCCAGAAAAACATGGTATGGGTTAAAATCATTGATCTTTCTTTTATGCCAAAAATCATTAGGATATTAAGTAAAGATCATGTTCCATGAAGATATTTTGTAAATATATCAAAACTTAATTTGTGATTAGTAATATGCATTGCTAAAAAATTCATTTGGACAACTTTAAAGGTGATTTTCTCAATATTTAGATTTTTGTACTCTCAGATTCCAGATTTTCAAATAGTTGTCTGAAATATTGTCTGATCCTAATAAACCATACATCAATGGAAAGATTTATTCAGCATTTTAAATCTTACATTTTTTTTTTTACTTTTTTTTTTGTTATTCTATTTTTTTTTTTTTTTAAGTATTAAAATGTAATTAATTATATATTTTTTATTTTTTAATCATATAATTGAGTTTTGTTTAATTATAATTTAAGGAAAGAGGTTCCAAAAATACCTTTTAAGTAACAAAACTTTAAAATCTTGAGAAGAATCATCTTGATTTTATATTGATACATCTTGACAATCTACTCACACTTGATATTTATAGATTTAATCATAATTTAATACATTTTTTGGGTTCTTTCAAATTAAATGTTTTATATATAAAAAATGTTTTTTAATTAAAATTAATTGAATTTTTCCAGGCTTATTAAATGTGTTAATTTTTTTTATTTTTATCTGGTCTCATAAAATGTGTATGTGTGCAATCAGGTTGAAACTAGGTCATGATGCTTCAGAGAAAGCGTTTCTCAATTTTTGACCACTGTTTTCTCGCTTCATTCAGGCAGAAGAGACCTTCACGAAGACTGCCATGGATAAGGTGCATAGCAGCTACCTGCGTTCGCTGCAGGAGATCGGGGAACTGTTAAAGAAGAGAGCGGACACGTTAAAATCCTTCAAAATCTGAGCGCTCCATCGATCCGGTCCCCGACCCGCATTGCTCCACGCGACAGAGTCCTCGGCCCCTAACGCAATCCTCCCGTCTCAGTCTGTGAACTCAGCTGGTCTCGTCTCCTTTTCCTATTTATCCGTCTCATTACTCACGTACAGACACAGGCACACTGTAAAGTTCAACAACGGCTTCAGCACAAACATCAACGGTGCTCTGCGCAGCACTTTTAAGTGGAAACATAACATTCATATCCCTAGCAAAACGAAAATAAGCAATTTTAGAAGTACTGCTATAAATTATTGTACATAGTTTGAAGATAAAGAATATCAACGAGAACTCCTTGGCGAATTAAAGTGAACTGCTTTGTCCTTTTGTCGATGTCTTGCGTTATCGTCTCTCTCACTTCCCAGCCGTAAACCTCACGATTGACGGTTCATTTTCAGACGACACTCCAAAGCAAAATAGTGCCGCTCCGTATCGCAAGTAGCCAACTTCCAGACTGATGCAATCTGCGACGTGTTTACGTAGCCGTTCGCGATGCACAACCAGCCAAGAGCTACGCTTCGTCCCGAGGAGATTTCACGCAAACTTTTCGTCAGGGTGGCACGAGTATCCAGATGCTTTGGGTGCTTCTATTGCGATATTTGTTTGTATGTTACAAATGACTTTACTTGAGCCGCAAGCGTACGAAATGTAGCTTTCCCGATTGTTTGTTTGGAATTGCCACATGTGAAGACAAATAGCATTTAGTGCTACTCGAGGTTTGGGTAAGTGTGTGTTTGTTTGTTATCTTTTGATTGATGGTAAAAGACATTTATTTAGTCATGTTTGGAATTAATTTTATGAATAACTGAATCAATTGGTTGGGGAAACGTTGTTTACTTTTTGAAAAATTGTCGATTGCACTGATGATGTCCCTTAAATGATGAGGTTTTAATGTTGTTGCATACCAAAAAATGTCAAAATTAGCCTTTGCGTTAAAGGGTTGGTTTACCCCAAAATAAAAAATCTGACACTTATTCAGATTCACCCTCATGTAATTCCAAAACCATTGGAAATTCGTTCATCTTCGGAACACAAATAATATTAATCGACTGTGAGAGACTTCGGTCCCTCCATTTAAAAAGTCTTTCGCCCAAAAACACTGATGATTTAAAACATTTGTAAAGAGATTTAGCAGTGTAATCCAAGTTTCTGAATAAACACGATCATTTTATGTGCTGAACTGATTTAATTGTTGCTTTTATTCACTTAAAACAGAAGCACAAGTTTACTTGCTTGATATATGCATACTTGTGAATTTTCATTGGTTTAAGCAGGCATGCTTGGGTCGTCATTACCAAAAATAAACCTTCTTTGTCGCTGAATGTGAATAAAAGCCTAAAATAAATGTGTTAATCTTCAAAAGACTTGGATTAAAGTCGATCAAATTGTATGAATTTATTTTACGAACGTTTTGGGTGAACAGAGTTTCAAGGATGGACGGAAACATCTCAGACTTGATTTAAAATATCTTAATTTGTGTTATAAACCAATTTCTTACGGGTTTGGACTGAAATGGTGAGTAAATTGACTGAATTTTCATTTTGGGGTGAAATAATCCCTTAACCTCGCAGTAGAGTCGAAGGTAGGTTTTTATACGACTGATTTGTTGATGTCTACCGGGAAGTGCAACTTGTTTACAATGTTTTCAAGCACCGTTTGAATCATGTTTCTAGCATGTGTAGTCCGGTGTGCTACAATCTACTACAGGCTTTCACCGCTTTATATCTGCTCGGGGAGGATGGAAAGACGCTTTTCTCTTTTTTATTTTGATGTTCTTGTGTCGCTCCGGGACTGAAGGGCTCATTTGGTGTCCTCACCCTCACAAAGACTGAGGAGGTCAAGAGCTGGTTGGAACTGTGTTGGCTTATCAACTCTTTTGTTAGGGAAATGGAGAAAATAAACAAAAACACTGGAATGTGAAAAGGAGTTTTTTTAAATAAAAAGTAATTGTTCCATATGCTGTGTCTGCTTTTGAATTTATTTATTTTGCATTTGCACATCTTTATCTCTAAAGTTAACATGAAATCAAAAGATTTTTGGCTACTTTAAACATTTTGATGGTTTCATTGTGAATGATTTAACATTGCATTATTTTAGGTTTACCTTTAAAAATTATTTGATCTTAAAATATTGCTTTTGTATTTTGTTTAATATGCTACAGGACGTTGACATGAATTTATTCAATGATTAAAATTGTATATTGTATACAAATGTACATAATTTAAATATAATCACGTAATATAATTGCTTTGATGTAATTTCTTAAAACAAATATATGTATAATATTTAAGAAAATACATTTAAAAGTGTATAGTTGTATTATATATTAATATATAACATTATTAGTATTATATAATTTATGCTTACCTGATTCAGCCGCTTTCTGATTTTTATGAATCCTCAGTGACGGTTTTTTTCCCCCAAATATAGCTCACTCCCATTAACGGACAGTTTGGCAGTTTATTAATCATTGAAACGGTTTTTTTTTTTCTCACAAAAGTAATTTATTCGGCGACACGAAGACGGTAACGTCCTGGTGTTTTAACCGAACGTGATAAAAGTGAGTAACGTTAAAAATGCCCGTATGTTTTTAAACCTTCGCGCCTTTCTTGCTTCGTTACTTTCCCTAATAACGTTAACGTTAGCTCTTTGCTAGTGAAGCTGCCACAGAATAATGTTAATTGAAACTTTAACAGTTTGACAATCACACATTTTAAGGGTGTAACGTGTAGTGATTGCGGTTTATTACATGCATTTTCTTGTCAAAAGTTAGCAATAATAGCTTCCAGCAATCTGTAACCGATGAGAAGGGTGTGGAAACCAGAGAAATGTCTCAATACAAAGAGTGACTGTGTATAACTTACTAAAAATAATTGGGTGGAGAGAAACAAGAGCCACACGATTCTGTGCTGTGTGCGTCTATTAACCAAATGACATCAAGAAGACGAGCCCTTTCACCATCAAAGCCTCTTTGTGATCATAATACTGCTAACAATGAGGTCAAGCTCATCAAAAATGTCTAATTTTAGCCTAATGCAAAAAAAAAAAAAAAAAAGAAAGAATATGCAACCTATTTTATATCGAAAGTTACATACATCACTCCAAATCTAAGTTTTTTTAAGTACTATAATGCAAATATGGTATAATATTTCAGTAGTTTAAATGTATTTAGTATTATTTATTGTACTTATTAGTATGGAAGCCCAATTCAATAATTTATATATGATTTATGGATATTGAAAAAATTGCAAGAGGCATAGTAAACCCTGAACTTATAGAAAAATGTGTTCATATCTTGCAATTCTGAATTTTCTCAGAACTGCAAGTGAATACCTTGCAATTTTGACCTTTTCTTTTATTACTTATTTTTTTTAATCCATGGTGGGGTAAAAAAAAAAAAAAGAAAGAAAAAAGATGATTTATGAGAGAGAGAAAAAAAGTTAAAGTTTTTCCATGCCAGAAATTGGCTTAAATAAATTCGTTTTTTAATATATATATAAAATAAAAATAAAAAAGATTAAAAAAAAATAAAATAAATAAAAAATACACACCCAGATGCATTAGAGCAAAATATAATTTGTCTTTTTTTTTTTTTTTACATGAAACAAACATGTTTTTTTTTGTGGGATTCTTCTTTAAGAGTTGCCGAAAGCAATATCCAGTCACTTCCACAAACAAAATAAATCAAAAACTGACATCTTCCAGCTATGAAGACTCTAAAAATATACGAAAATAAAATTGTGCGACAAGAACAGCACTTTGTTTCCATACAAAACAGGTTGAGCTACATTTCTAAGCAGAACTGGTGTCCTCGTGCGAGACATTAGTGAACAAATTCGGGATATATTTGAGCTTCTAACATGAGGAAGCGTGATTATTCAAACTTCCTGATTTCCTGTGCAACACTTCTGCCATCCGTTAAGCATTGAATATAACTAAACACGTCTTTCGCTACTTTCCCCTCTTGGATCGTCCCTTGCGGCCGCTCAGTCTGCCGGGGCCATGGGCCGAGGGCCCGGGCTGTGGGGCGGCGGGGGCCGAAGCGATGTTGATCTGACCCTCTTGGATTTCTTGTCGGGCGTCCGCCGGCATGCGGTCGATCTGCTGCTGTGTCTCCAGGTAGAACATGACGTCTCGCAGCTGCTCCTGCAGATCGGCGATCTGGACGTCTTTATTGGCTGCCATCTCGAGACCCCGCCTCTCCTCCTCCTGCAACTGCGCCTGGAGCTGCGTCTGATTGGCTCGCAGACATCGGTTCATCTCCTGCTCCTCCCGCAGCTCTTGACCGAGCTTCAGCACTTTGTTGTTCAGCTGTGAACATCTGCAGAAAAAAACAGCACAAAAGACTGAATGTTGACATTTTAATAAGCATCTACACCTTTCAAAAAAGTAATTTCTAAAATTGGCATTACCAATTACTCTAAAATTGGTATAAAATTAAAGTCTTGTGTCTAAAGTTATGTTCCAAATTTGAATTTGATATGAAAAAAAATTTATGTTCCTGTGAGATTTTATTTAGGGTGTCATACCACAAACAGCCACTGGGAGCCATCAAAACTACTTTGAATTTTGCCTAATTTTTCTCTAGATTTTTCTGTGAAGTTTACTTCTATCTCAAAATAGATCCCGAGTCTCAGACCTTTCCAATTATATGTTTGTTGCCAAGATTATAAAAAGTTTTGATTCTTAATACATTATAGCCAAAAAAAAAAAGAAAAAAATAATAATTTATTATTTTAATTCAAGTTATTTTAGCACATTTTTTAATGTCTGTACAATTTATATTAATTTTAATATCTTAGTACATTATTTTAATAAACTAAATAATGAAAATGAGAAATGTTGCCTCGTCTACTAGCTGAAATAACTCTCTAACACATCCACCCATTTATTTTTAGTAAGTTATACACGGTCACTCTTTGTACTGAGATATTTCTGTGGTTTCCACACCCTTCTCATTTATTACAGATGCGTGGGATTGCTGGAGGATATTAATAATTGTATAATTTTAGTTAAGTGTAATAAGTAGTAATGTTATCTGGCCTATAGTTAACAGATATTGCTAAGAGGGTCTCCCAAATGTCTCATTTGATGATGATGAAAAATTCATGTGAAAGATAATGTTATTTTTACTTTTTTTCAATGGATTGTTTTTCTTTGGTGAGTTCGTTGAGTTTCCGCTCCAAACTGTCACACTTGTCAATCGTCTCCTTGAATTTGGCCTTCATGTTGTTGATCTGAAACCCACACGAACATAAAGAAGCTGGATCACTGATGTTTATATAAGACATAGCGGATTATTATGATCTTAAACGTAATGCTGTTATGGATTTGTTCGGTTCTCACTTCCTCTGCTGTGTCTTTCTCCAGATGAGCTATTTTATTCTCCCAGTAAATGCGCTGAGAATCCAGCTGGCTGGTTAATAAATATGAATACTGTAGAAGATAGATTTGTTAAAGCAGAGATGGCAGAGTATCTAACACAGAGCAAATTTACACACACAAACACACACACACACACACACACACACCTCGAGCTGCAGCGCATCGATCTTCTCATCCTGACACGTGTCACCCTCACACTCGTACTGCACCATCTTCCCGTCGTTTTTACTGGCAACAAGTCGATGAACGTAGTTATCTGATCAATATAAAGGCAAAGAGTCAAAATTGTTACAAACAAATTTTTTTTTTATTAAAACATTCAATGCATGTAACCTGCATTATGTTTGAAGTGAAATATTAACAGGATTATTCAAAAATAAATATTTTAGGGGAAAACTTGATTTTATCCAGTAAAATTTATATATATATATATATATATATATGTGTGTGTATGTGTGTGTGTGTAACATTTTAAGGTAACAAAAAAGATAAACTAAACAACTTAGAAATAAAACTGAAAAAATAGATAGTCTAATTAAAAAATAAATTAATTAATTAAAATAAAAATGCCAAAAGCACACAAAAAAAATTACCTAAAATTTAAATGAAAACCAAAAATCTAAAAATAAAAACTAATCTAAAAACATTAATAAAAACTATATTAATAATACTTAACACTGAATTGGACAAGTGTTTAAAGATGTAAAACATGACCGTGATCCATATATATTAGTGAAATGTTAATATGAATAATCATCAATAAACATTTTTTTTTTTATTAAATATCAATTATTTTTTTAAAGGACCTATAACACTAGCTTTCTCTATCAGTTTTATTTTTATCTATTAAATAATTTTTTATTTTTTTTTTAATTAACTTGCTTTGTGTGCTGTGTTAATGCTGGGTAGACACCAAAATATTTTTTAGATAATTATGAGATTTTCAAAATGTGATAGACCACAAACATGAGGATAAAAAATTGTAGATTTAACTGTTTTGCTCCAATAGTGTGTGGTGTACAATGATGTGAAAAAGACAGCACGGCTCAAAATCAGCCCGATTATCTTTTGGTGTGTACCCAGCATAAGCTAACTGAGAGTTGGTAAATCACTTGCGTATCATTGCTCTTCTGTTGATTCTGATCACTTCCATTGTCCTCATTTGTAACTCACTTTGAATAAAAGCATCTGCTAAATCACTAAATGTCAGGATTTTATAGTAATATTTGTAATTATTTATCAGAGAAGTAAATATTTAACTGTTATTTTCAAGCATGTGACTGAAAATCACATCAACTGTATCCTAGATTATTATTTTCCCAGTCATTATTTTGTTTTTTTAGCACCTCTGCATTTCTATGAGGTCACTCACCTCCAGCGTAGTCCCAGACCCTGTGATTGGTCAGCTGCATGGCGTACGTGTGCTGCGTTTCCTCAAAGTGCTTGTAGGCATGACGGCTAACATAGCGTCCGCAGCCGATGTGACCGCAGATGAGACAGATCCACAGATTCTGTGACACATAACACGCGTCTCAAATATAAGGTCATGCAAGTTACTGAATCCATAAAGTGTACAAACTGAAAAATACATCTTTGTAGGATATATGTTATACATGATGTGCAAAAATTTATTATTCATATTACATTATAAATAATTATATTGCATATATACATACTCTCACCTAAAGGATTATTAGGAACAGCATACTAATACTGTGTTTGACCCCCTTTCGCCTTCAGAACTGCCTTAATTCGACATGGCATTGATTCAACAAGGTGCTGAGATCTGGTGACTGTGGGGGCCACTTTAGTACAGTGAACTCATGTTCAAGAAATCAGTTTGAAATGATTCAAGCTTTGTGACATGGTGCATTATCCTGCTGGAAGTAGCCATCAGAGGATGGTCACATGGTGGTCATAAAGGGATGGACATGGTCAGAAACAATGCTCAGGAAGGCCGTGGCATTTAAACGATGCCCAACTGGTACTAAGAGGCTAAAGTGTGCCAAGAAAACATCCCCCACACCATTACACCACCACCAGGCTGCACAACGGGAACAAGGCATGATGGATCAATGTTCTCATTCTGTTTACGCCAAATTCTGACTCTACCATCTGAATGTCTCAACAGAAATCTTCAGAGACTCATCAGATCAGGCAACATTTTTCCAGTCTTCCAACTGTCCAATTTTGGTGAGCTCATTCAAACTGTAGCCTCTTTTTCCTATTTGTAGTGGAGATGAGTGGTACCCGGTGGGGTCTTCTGTGGTTGTAGCCCATCCTCCTCAAGGTTGTACATGTCGTGGCTTCACAAATGCTTTGCTGCATACCTCGGTTGTAACAAGTGGTTATTTCAGTTAAAGGTTCTCTTCTATCAGCTTGAATCAGTCGGCCCATTATCCTCTGACCTCCAGCATCAACAAGGCATTTTTTCCCACAGGACTGCAGCATACTGGATGTTTTTCCCTTTTCACACCATTCTTTGTAAACGCGTGAAAATCCCAGTGACTGAGCAGATTGTGAAATACTCAGACCGGCCCGTCTGGCACCAACAACCATGCCACGCTCAAAATTGCTTAAATCACTTTTCTTTCCCATTCTGACATTCAGTTTGGAGTTCAGGAGATTGTCTTGACCAGGACCACATCCCTAAATGCATTGAAGCAACTACATTGTGATTGGTTGATTAGATAATTGCATTAATGAGAAATTGAACAGGTGTTCCTAACAATCCTTTAGGTGAGTGTATAACCTGGTTCATGTGCCTGTCTGGCAGCAGATCACTGTGTCCTGTTCTATTTTTCAGATGTGTTTTCTCCAAAGCTTCTTTTTCATTGATTTAATGGATTAGTTGTTTACCTCTTGGACCCCACACTCAAAACACTTGTTCTCCTCCACTGGTTCAGGAGTCTGACAGTATCTGCACACGGGACACCTGCGGGGAGAAAAAGTGCATGCTGTTAGTGCTCTTAAAGGAATAGTGAACATTTGTTGAATATGTAACTCATCCTCAAGATGTAAATGAGTTGGTTTCCTCATCAGATTTGGAGAAATGTAGCATTGCATCACTTGCTCACCAGTGGATGATCTGTAGTGAATGGGTGCCACCAAAATTAGAGCCAAAACAGCGGATAAAAATAAATAAAGTAATCCACACCACTCCAGTTCATCTGTTAATGTGATGTCTTGAGAAGACAAAAACTCGCATGTTTGTAGGAAACAAATGCATCATCACAATCCATAATAACACTTCCTCTGTTGAAAAAGTCCATCTCATGTTGTCTCTCACATCAAAATCCAGCCACATATTTGTTTAGAGCTATTTTGGACTAAACGGTGCTTGATCTGTGCAGATTTATTTCCAGATTCAGACAAGATGCACTTGAGGAAGTATTATTATGGATAGAGGACTTATATTTTAGCCTGAAACAATGTTTAAAGTTAAAAACATTTTAATGATGGAGTTGTTTTCTTACAAAGATGCAGTTTTTGTCTTCACAAGACATTAACAGATGGACTGGAGTGGTGTGGATTATTGTGATGTTTTTAAATTCTGTTTGGACTCTCATTCTGACGGCACCCATTCACTGCAGAACATGAGCAAGTGATGCAATGCTACATTTCTCCAAATATGATACAATTTTTTTTTTTTTTAATTCATCTAGATCTTGGATGGCCTGAGGGTGGGTACATTTTCTGTTCATTTTGGAGGAAACTACTGCTTTAAAGACAATGTGATGTCAAAAATACCATTCACTTTCTTTATAAATGTCCCATCTTCAGTCTAAAGTTAATACTTATGAGTCAAAGCTTGAGTTTGTAGTCTGTTAAAATCACTAGCTCATAGTATTAGCGTTAGTAATAGTGATGCATGTATTAGCAAACTTCACTAATTATATCATGACCTATTTTTCATGTCCAATCAAATCCTGATGAATAAAATAAAGTCCCACCCTACATTAATTTCCCACTGAATATCGGTTTACTCAGAAATATGTCACCAAAACACATCACACGTGCCAACAAATCATGCAACAAAACACTTAAACCTGAAACCTTCTGCACTCCTATTGTGCGCATGAAACATGACACTGTGACGTTCATCTCACAGGTCAGGGGTCAAATATGACAATTAAACACAAACACAGCAACAAGAATAGAGAACGATGAAACCTGTATCACGTCAATGAAGAATCAGGACAAAAAGGTTAAAAGTGACGCACGTAAATAACATATGAGAGCAAAATATGAGCACAAACACAGTCAAGCTCTGATGCGTCATGAGAGAAGAATGTGACACCAGGGTGTGGATGAAATTTGCCAAGCATGAACTAAAGAAATTAATATAATACACACACACACACACACACACACATAAATATACAGTGTTGGGGGGTAACGCATTACAAGTAATGCAAGTTATATATTCAGATTACTTTTTTCAAGTAACTAGTAAAGTAACGCATTACTTTTTAATTTACAAGAAAATATCTGAATTACTTTTACAAAAAAGTAATACCAGTTACTTTGCTTTCCTATTTATTGACTGAAAAGTTGGAAATGCAGAGGCTTTGTGTGCTGTGTGAACATGATGTAGTTCTAGACTAAATGTGAGTTTAAGGGTAGTAATGCAATATTGTAATGCATTACTTTTATATATATATATATATATATATATATATATATATATATATATATATATGGAGCAATAGCCAAAACTATAGATTTTTCTTTTATTCCAAAAATCATTAGGATATCAAGTAAAAAAAAAACGTTATTTTCAATTAGTAATATGCATTGCTAAGAATTAATTTGAACAATTTTAAAGATGATTTTCCTAAGTATTTAGATTTTTTGCTCCCTCAGATTCCAGATTTTCAAATAGTTGTATCTCAGCCAAATATTGTCAGGTCCTAATTATAAACCATACATCAATGGAAAGCTTATTTATTTTGCTTAGATGTATACATTTAGACTGGTTTTGTGGTCCAGGGTCACACACACACACACATATATATGCACACACACACTTATAACTTATTGTTTATAATTAAATGTAGAACAAATTATTTAAATATCAAGTTATAATATAATAAAGTCAATAATAACTATATTACAACCAGGGTAGGGTCAGACATTCCAGCATGATTCAAATTAGTATTACTATTTAATATATATTTTGCTAGCCCACACAGCCTTGGATATATCACCACCAAACTAACATATGTATATATATATACACTTTCTAATCATTTTGAAAACAAAATGTAATTATATATATATATATAAAACTATGTTTTGTTTTCAAAATGATTAAAAAAGTGAGTCATCTTGATTGCATGTTGAATCTTCAGGCTTTGGTTGTGAACGACAGCACTCACGTTGCATCCTCCCATCTCTGCAGACACTGGCTGTGAAAGCTGTGGTTGCACAGGGTGGTCAGCACGCCATTGACCGACTCGTCCATGCGCTCCAAACACACGGTGCACTTGGGCAGCTCCGTCAGATCCATCACAGGTAAACTGGCCCCCTGTTTATAATGAAGAGTTTGAGATCATTCACACATTCCAGAACACTGCAGCTATTGATATGCATGAAAACCAGTGCTGTGTTTAAACAAAAACAGCTAGTCAGCAACAAAACAGGTCAATCCTGGTCACTCGAGCAATGCATCGGTCTAAAATAGTGTTACGTTGCCAAGAATTGTATAACTTTGTGTCATTTGTTCAAATCGTAGTAGCTGCTTGCTTCATTAATGATGATAATATGATTCATTATTCATTTTAGAACTTCTAGTTAATAATTCAATCTAGAGCCGCTAGATTTGCTTTAGTAAACACTACTAACTAATGCTCCAGAGCCTTACTTCTTCAGATTTGATGACTTCTGCTCTCTCCACATACACTAACTGGCAGACAGCATCCTCAATGGAGTTGAACTGACGGCCGTTACATGCCGTGTAGAAGCTGTCAGCATCGGCCTAAAGAAAATAAAAAAACACAATGACCATCCATTCATAAAATGCTGAACATCAAAAAAAACTATGAGTTTATTTTGCAAATCACATGGCAAAATGTGTCTACGGTCAGAATCGGAGGCAGATCAACTTCTTGTGAAGTTTATATGCAGGCAGCACCAGAAAATGCATGAACGTTTTTTTTCTGGAGGATTGTGATATAAACCAAATTAGTGAGGATTAGATAGACTGGGGACTTTTTAGATCCTGCCCAATCAGATTTCACTTCATGCATTGTTATTGTTCTTGTTTCTGTCCAAATCACTAACCTGACGCCTGAACTTGACCAGCACCATGTACTGGTTGGGCATGGAGTCCCGGATGACCTTCATGTGCTCCATGACGTCGTTGAAGGGAGCCACAAACTTCATGAGGTCGTGGCTGGTCATGGTGGTTGGAACGGTGAGGATGCACAGCATCGCGCTCCGCCGCACGTCCTCTGTGAGCGACGTCATCTTACTGTCAACACACAAAACAAGACCAACGGCTCCAATCAACCATGCAACAAAGCATCTGTTGTTCTAATTCCACAAATTCAGTTTTTTTGACACAATAACATTTTGAAAATTCATATAAATAAATCCCAGCAAACCAACTCGGTGACAAATATGATCTCTGATGACAAAGTCTGTAAGCTTACAAAAACACCCTTACAAATAATCAAAGCCAACTTCGTTTCCCAATTACGTAGGAAAATTGACAAAAGAAAACAACAACAACAACAAATTTAAAAGCCAAGAATGTCACAAATCTAGCGGCTCTGACAGCATTCTCTGTGTTTCAGCAGCTATGCTCTAATGATTCAACCTTGTACCAAGTTCAGGCTGTTTTCATGGAGTCACAGTTCACAAGAGTGGAGATGAATTTGACCCTAATAATTTCAAAGGCTTTTGTGCGAACAAAAATTGTTCTAGCAGTATTTTAAGCAATAGAATTGTAAACTTCCTTAATAACGGACACAATGTCCTGAGCAGAGTGTGTGAGTGGCAACAACTTCCCCAAGTATTTCAGTACATTTTGAAATATCACAAAAGTTGTGTTCGTAAAATAAATTAAATGAAAAGAATAAAATAGTAGCAGAGTAGTAATCTATTGGAAAACTAGTGTGCAAACTTTTTTTTCCATCACATGCCAAGCTTATTGCATGGCTGTCTGCATTTGAAGGTATCATTGCTGCTTATTGCAGAGAAAATTTAGTTTGTGAAGGATGAAAATAACTGTTTTCGTCAGTTAGCCTATTTTATCAACGCATCACAACGCATCATTTGCTTGATTGCATTATTGAGCGAGAGATTGCATGTGAATAGGTACTGTCCCTGTTTAAATCATGCATTATCCAAAAATATTCAGTATATAGAAGGAACAAACTAATTCCTAGAGGAAAAACAAGCAAGCTAAATATGTTTAACGTGAATTCTTGATAAATGTGCAGTTTTAAATATTATGGGCTGTTGGTATGAGCTGCTCTTGGAGCGAGAGAAAACCACAATGCTCCGACTTAAAAAAAAAATAAAAAAAAAAAAATAAAAAAAAAGTCCTCCTCGCTGCTCTGCTCACACACTCTGGTCCCGAGTCAGAATGGCTTCCTTCCAAATCACAGACATGCTGACCACATTCTCACTCTACACAGGCTAATCAATAAACAACGACAAAGAGAACAACAAATGGAAAAATATTTGCATGCTGTGTCAATAATAAAAAAAAAAAAAGCATTTGATTTTATTTGGCACAATGCAATATGTAATAAATCAGAATTCTGCAAACTCATTCTAAAAGGAGAACACACAATAATGCGTAAAGAGCATAATTATGCCAATCCTACTGACTATTAAAATGCAAAAAAAGATCACTAATTATATTGGAGAGACAGACAGACGGACAGACAGATAGATAAACGACAGATAGACAGATAGATAGATAGATAGATAGATAGATAGATAGATAGATAGATAGATAGATAGATAGATAGATAGATAGATAGACATAGAACGACAGACAGACAGACAGACAGACAGACAGACAGATAGATAGATAGACAGACAGACAGACAGACAGACAGATAGATAGATAGATAGATAGATAGATAGATAGATAGATAGATAGATAGATAGACATAGAACGACAGACAGACAGACAGATAGATAGACAGACAGACAGACAGACAGACAGACAGACAGACAGACAGACAGACAGACAGACAGACAGATAGACAGATAGATAGATAGATAGATAGATAGATAGATAGATAGATAGATAGACAGACAGACAGACAGACAGACAGACAGACAGACAGACAGACAGACAGACAGACAGATAGACAGATAGACAGACAGACAGATAGCACTAACTTAGTTTTGTAGAGGTGCATGATGCCGTGGACGATCTCCACTGAGGGGTTTCCGCTGAAGAAGGAGATCTGATCCGGCAGCTGTTTTGAGGGAGAGTCTGGAGTCACACTCTCGTCCGTTTGATCGGTAGCTTCTCCGTTTACATCAGCTGTGGACTTCAGATCGTCTTTACCGTCCTCGGCTCCTGATGGAAAAACACAGTCGGTTTACTCATCAGGGGTTAAACGAGTGTCAGATGAAAGAGAGTAAGAGCAGACCTGCACTGGGCTGGAAGGTCTCGATCACCATGTCGCTCATGACGCGGCTGCCCAGGTGCTGGTGGAGGACGGCCGCTCGCTCCAGCTCTGTTTTACCGGCCAGCGTCGCTCTAGCGGACACCAGCGCTGTCTCTCTCATCTCGTCCTCTGACATCTCTGAAACTATGGGACACAGGAGACATGAGCGGTCTTAACATAAAGGCCTCAAAGAGATTCTAGAAGCAAGCTCAGAGCTCAAAAACTGAATGAAAGAATGCTAGCTGTTAACACCAAACCAGATGCTCACGATATTTAGCATAATCATGTTTCTGTGCTATTCTCTCAGCTCAGGTACGTGTTTCAACTGCCACTAATATAATAAATTATTCCGAAAAATAATAAAATGAGTATATTACTATTTATTGTTTAAAATGTTTTGCTATTTAGTTTATGATTACTATTTCACTGTATTTGTTTTCGTTATCCTATGTTATACATACTAGAAAATATTTAATAACATTAGAAATAATATTAATAATAATAATTATTACTACTACTACTATTTTACTGAATTACTTAATTTTACTTCTAATGAATTGTCTCAATGTTGTGTTTTACTTTTATCAAGCTCTGTAAGAAAATAATAATAATAAATAATTGCATAATAATATTGTGTATTATTATTATTATTTATTTTATAGGAAAATCAAGTAATACATATGCAGGTATGATTACCCTTAATAATACTATAATATTTTCATATAAACCATGTCACTGTATGTCACTTTAATAATAATTATTACTACTACTATTTTACTGAATTACTTAATTTTACTTCTAATGAATTGTCTCAATGTTGTGTTTTACTTTTATCAAGCTCTGTAAGAAAATAATAATAATAAATAATTAAATAATAATATTGTGTATTATTTATTTAATAGGAAAATCAAGTAATGCATATGATATACTATAATATTTTCATATAAACCATGTCACTGTATGTCACTTTAGGAAACATAATATTTGCATCGTAGTTTAGAATACCATTGTACCTTATGGCTTGTCCAAAAATTTATGATGTTTTTGGACATGCCCACAAGAAACAAATAGTATGGTAATGATAATAACATGGTATATGAATCTGGCCATCATCCTGTACCGTGGTAAACAAAGTCAATGTGAATGTGAATGTCAGTTATGTAACAGTAAACGAGCGAAACTCACCGGCGCAGTAGTGAAAGCCGCGCGGGGAATCAGACTGATCAGCGAGCTCGAGTCTGATCACAACCAGAGACACACTCATGTGTTCAGAGGATCGAGCCCTGACACACTGACACACTGCTGCAGACACAACACCTGCTCACGGGCTCTCATCAGAGATATATGCCATAAACGCTGAACAGAATCACGCTAACCATTAGAGAGAAAACGCGTGAAAACAACAAGGACGCTTGAGAACGAAAAACAAATGACTGCGCTACTTCCGGGAACGAGGAGAATTTCAAAATAAAAGCCCTAATTCACACTTTATAATAAGAGCCTTTCATGGCCACTGTTTGTGAATAATATAATGGTAGTATTGTTTAATATGCGTCATATACACCATGGCATTTTGATTATTCTAATTAATATAGTTATGATACTAATTATATTATCAGAATGATATATTTATTGCCAATTATTATTTGAGTACATTATTACACACTCAAATAATTAGTCTTGAAGTGATAGATAGATAGACACAGTACACAGTATATGCAAATCTTGAACATAAATATTTTACTCAAGTTATGTATTATTCAAATAAAAAAACAATTCTTCATTATATAAAAGCATATGTACAAATGTATATATGAACATATGTAAATATGCTTTGTTTGACTTGCAGTGGAAAAACCACAACATGCTCACTGATGAGTGTGAATGTAAATTCTCATCAAATCATCGCTCCATCTAGTCTATGATGGTGCGAGCTGTAAAACTGCTGCTATGTTTGCACATGAGCCACTGCCAGACCACTGAACTTTCTCTCTGTAACACAGACTCCACCCTGTGAACTCCCAACAGTGACAGCAGCTCACATTAACCTCCAACGTGAGCTAGTCACCTGGGCTGGTTTAATGCATTACAAATCCTCATCAAAAGAGTGATTCAGATAGACTCTAAATAAACATTCGACTGCTTGCGTCAGCAAACCCAGATTAAATATTCGACTAGTTCTGCTTGTTTAATGGGTTTTCTTTATAGAAAAAAAACAAAAGCTGTGTATGATGACCATTTTCCATAATACTTCAGTCATTCAAATCAATTTCCCAGTTCGTCGTCTGAATCACATGACGTACAACAAAGTGCAAACAGCCTATTTTTATGCACAAAGGTGCATCACGTCTGGTTTATGCATTGTACGTGATGGGGGAGGTGTGGTTTGGACAGATAGGAGGAGCTGCAAACTTCTGGCTGTTAATGTTCATCTGGCCGAAGAAGTCACCTCCTCTTGCTCCTCATCTGCCAAGCTTTTAGAGTAGTCTGATGTTTCCAAACCACACACCAGAGTGTTTTCCAAAGGTAAGCCAACTCTGCTTTTAAAATACATGTTTTTGTATTTGTCTTCCTGTATGTTTTTTTTCTGTTGCATCTGATAAAGCTTAACCACTTCAGCTGAGTCTAACTGTCTAGTCTTACTTAACTTCCCTCATTTGAGCAAAACCACTCTAGTGATTAAACTGCTGGAAAACTTTAGAGTTGTATTCTGGTCACACATGCTCATGATTTAACAGGCCATTTTTTTATTGCTCTTGTTCTCCAAAAGGGGTGTGTAAAAAAGGGATTTCCAGGAAGGAAACCATATCTGCTTTGGCAGAGGGGCTCGTGAAGGAAAGACAGAATGTGTGGAATGTTGAACGTAGCATTTGCAAAGAAACGTTGTTTAAATGCACCTAAGACCTTTTGAGAAGCTTTCACAAGAGTTCCAAGGTCAGTTCTTTTTGTTTGAAGCAAAGAGGCTTCATGTTTCTGATACAATTTCATTTTCAGGGAAAATGGAGAGGCTTCTTAGGGGCAAGAATAGTTGTTTTTGTCACTTGAAACTTGATAATCACACAATACGAGCTTGGCTTTTGTTGGAACTGAGCTATTTTGTTTTCTGTTGAAATGAAACTTGTTTAAATGGAGTATAATTTGCATGTGTATAGTTTTTGATGCCAGTCTTTCAGCCTGCAGACAAGGTGAATACGGCTTGAAAATAGTGAATGACGTTGCCGCAACATGCTTCTATTCTTGCTGTTTGGTGGCAATTGCAAACTTTAACTTGCATCACAAAGCAGAGATTGAGTGTATAATGCATGCTGTTTACAGCATGAGCCATGATGCACTGAAGAGATAGTCAGGGACAGAAAGCACAAGACGCAGAAATGTACAATGGTCACTTAATTTGTGCCAAGTTTGGTCCTGCCCCAATGCAATTGGTCAGGCCGCTGAAAAAAAAAAAGATTGCATTTGGTACAGAAATAGTGGGACAGAACCAGAAGTTTTTATCAAATCATGCATGTTTGTGATGACTTCTCATTGATTAAATGCACATGCCTTCATTCATGTTTTCAGCATTAGCTGTTTTGTACGGGGACAAATGCACCAAAATAAAGGTGCAACATGCATCACAAAGCAGAGGTTGTGTTTATGAAGCATGCCATTTACAACACGAGTCATCATGTACCAAAGGTTTTTTTAGGATAATTCAAGAAAATGTGCTTACTTTGAGGTGCGTATGCTGAACAAAAACAAAACAAAAAGCAGAAAGGTCCCATATTCATTTATTTTGTGCCACGTTTGGTCTTGCCCTAATGCAAATGGTCAGGCAGCTGAAAAACAAGATTTCATTTGCACTTTGGTGCTGCTAATTATGTCTATAATGACCTCTCCCTGATCATTATCTGAATGCATATACCTCTTGCTTTCAGAATTAGATGTTGTATGGAAAATGCTAATTTAAGGTGCAACATGCATCACAAAGGAGAAGTTGAGTTTATGATGCAAGCAGTTTACAACATAAGCCATCTTGTACCAAGGGCTTTTCAGGATCATTCAGGATAGAAAATATATTCACTTTGAGGTAGGTGCGCTAAACAAACAGGCAAGAAGCAGAAGATCCAATTCTAACCAGATTGCATTTACACTTTGGAGCTGCTACTATGCATGTATATATTGACCTCATGCTCGCTGTTCTCTATCTAAATGCACATGCCTCCATTCTTGCTTTCAGCATTTGCTATTTCGTGGAAAATTAACATTTACAAATCTAAAGGAGCAACATGCATCACAAAGGAGAAGTTGAGTTTATGATGCATTCTGTTTACAACCTGTTCTTCAAGTCGGGGGGAAGTCGTGGCCTAATGGTTAGAGAATCGGACTGGCAATCGAAGGGTTGTGAGTTCGAGTCTCGGGCCGGCAGGAATTGTGGGTGGGGGGAGTGCATGTACAGTGCTCTCTCCACCTTCAATACCATGACTGAGGTGCCCTTGAGCAAGGCATCGAACCCCAACTGTTCCCCGGGTGTCACAGCATAAAAATGGCTGCCCACTGCTCCGGGTGTGTGTTCACTGCTCTGTGTGTGTGTGTTCACTGCTCTGTGTGTGTGCACTTTGGATGGGTTAAATGCAGAGCACAAATTCTGAGTATGAGTAACCATACTTGGCTGAATGTCACTTCACTTGAATAGCCACTGTTCTATCCTGAATAAACACACCTGAACCAGCAAATCAAGGTCTTCAGACTCAATAGAAACTTCCAGGCAAGTGTGCTGGAGCTAAACCATGCAGGACTTTGCCTTCTGGAAGCAGGATTGGACAGCTCTGCTATTGAAGAACACTTTTTTAGGCATCCCAAAGATAAAGAAAAACAACTCCATTTATTTCTTAGTTTGAAGAACATTTCTATCATCTAAAGAACCCTTTTCAACTAAAAATTACTTTTTGTCCACTGGAAAGGTTCAATGGCAGTAAAAGGTTATTCTTGGAACCAGTAATGCCTATAAAGAAGCTTTATTTTTAAGAGTTTAAATAATTTTTTTAAACACCTTTCTACTATAAGAACCCTTTTGCCCAAAGGAAAGATTCCATGGAATTTAAAAGGTTCTTTATGGAACCATTGATTCCAATAAAGAACCTCTATTTTTACTCATTTTTTTGTACTATTTCTTTGAGCATAAATATCAAACAAAAAGTTGTCAAAATAATTTTTGAGCACTTTTCCAGTTTTCCCTGCTGGAAAATCCTGCAAAAACTTCGCCGCAGGATTTTGAAACGCAATCTTTAATTCTTAGCATGGTAATTACTCAAGTAATTATTCATATTTCTTATAATGTTTGGTTTTTATACATTTCTTCTTTGCTTTCCACAGATGGGAGAACAAGACCCCAGTGACAGGCTAGGAGGAGACCCTCTGAAAGACACAAAGGAAAATGGCACCGGAAGCTTCTCCCAGTTCTCCTCAAGCGTACGCACCATGGTGCGCATTCGCCAAAAGTACCAGGCCATGAAAAAACGGCGTCTTGAGATGGCATCAGTGTCATCCCAGGGCTTAATGTCTCCACGGTCCACCAGCCCAAAGGTTTTCACTTTTGATAATATCCAAGACCCCATAAGCTCTAACCCCTCTTCCCCACGCAAGCGGAAGAAAAAGAGGAGGACACGGGTTTTATATCCGAGCAACAGTTTGAGAGCCGTACCTACAAAAGAGAGAAGCCGTGCAAAGAACTGCCTCTACTTGTTGTGCATCATTGTATTTCTACAAGTTTACAATGCCATTGAGAACTTGGATGACCATGTACTCAAATATGATCTGGACGGACTGGAGAAAACACTTAAGAGGGAAGTGTTTGGCCAACAGGAAGTTGCAGACAGTCTTCTGGGTCATTTGCATGATTATTTGTCAACTTATGTACACAATAAACCTTTAGTGTTGTCGCTTCACGGGCCTACCGGAGTTGGGAAGAGCCACGTTGGCCGATTACTAGCTCAGCATTTCCGCTCAGTTGTTGGCGACGACTTGGTGATGCAGTACTTCGTTCTGCACCATTGCCCAACAGACGACGATATCCCACAATGCACTAAATCTCTGGACTCTCACGTCTCGGAAATGGTGACTCAGGCTGAGGAACAGGAGAAGATACCGGTCTTTATCTTCGATGAGGTGGAGCACATGCCCAGGGAGTTGCTGGACACATTGCAAGACCTGATTCATCCCAAAAACAACAACGAATACTTAAACGCCATCTACATTCTCATCAGCAACCTGGGACATGAAGACATCACCAAATTCGTTCTGCACAACTCCAGCGTCGCCGTCTCGGGCCATCTGAGCTTGATTCAGGAGCTGAACCCTTGGTTGCGAGGCTACCTTGAAAGATACCACATGCTTTTTTTGGAGGCAGAGCTCCTGCCCTTTATGCTTCTGGAGAAGAGCACCGTAATGGATTGTTTTATTGATGAGATGTCCAGGGAAGGATTTTATCCAGATCGATCCCATGTAGAAAGACTTGCAGAAGAACTATCATACTACATAGTTGGCGAACGGGAATTTTCTCACACCGGATGCAGGCAGGTTGTGGCAAAAGTGAACCTTCTCTGAAACCAAATCTGCCGTGCAGATGGTCAACGTGAGGAAATTGTTATTGGTGCCATGAGAATGGCAATTCTTTTCACATTTCATTGTGCATTCTATGTAAAAAAAATTGTTGTACAGTTATACGTTATATTTGTAAAGAAAATTGCATACTGTACTGTTTCAAAGTTTGGGGTGCGTACTGCGTACATTTATTTTTATGTTGAAAGAAGTCTCTTCTGCTCACCAAGATTGCATTTATTTGATTAAAAAATACAGTAAAAACACTAAAATTGTGAAATACTATTACAATTTAAAATAACTGCTTTCTACTTGAATATAGTCTAAAATGTAATTTATTCCTTTGATCAAAGCTGAATTTTCAGTATCATTACTCCAGTCTTCAGTGTCACATGATCCTTAAAAACTGCAGTTATTTGAATAATAATTGTTTTAACATATTTACTGTCACTTTTGATTGATTTAATGCATCCTTGCTGAATAAAAGTATGAATTTATTTAATAAATAATGTTCTAACCCCAGACTTTTGAACAGTACCGTATTTTTCCTCATTTTTGTACTGTGAAGCAGGTCCATGAAACAAGCACAACTCTAAATAACACAAAACAGCATTCAGTTTTTCTTTGTTTATTAAAATTTCTCCAACTTATTCAAGATTGTAAAATTAGTTATTATATATGATAACAATATAAATAATAGTAATATGCAAAAAAAAGTTTGTATGTACAACGCATTGATATCTGTACCCATAAAGAGTTCAATGCACAAAAAGCTAATTTGTACACCGAAACACTTTTAAAATGGTTTGCTAGCGGTATTATTTCCCACAATACAGAGTTGCACTCTAACCATCAATGAGTGTGAAAAAAGATAGTGTTGCTAGCTCTAAAAATACGCGTGCCGTCTGTTCAGTTTCCTGTGAGGCCTAAAGCCCTAGAAGTGCAAGATCACTACTACAGCATCCTGAGAAACCTCAACTACAACCATCCAAGTTTATGACCTTTGCTCACCAACGTGATAAACCAAGTCCTTAACATGCACTGACATCACCAGAGAAACACGCAAAGCTTGCACATCTACCGCTACTTGTGTAATTTGGTTTGCTCTAGGTAAATATACCGCTGTCGTTAAATAAATTAGGTGATCAGCAAATATTTCCCTTAGAAGGCCAGATCTTGCGGCCGGTTGAGATTAAATCACTCGGCTCCCACAGACTTGGAAAAACCATCAACATGCCGCTAAGTGTTTTTAGTCATCGAGTGCTAGCGTGTGATGCAGGAGGACTGGGTCTCTCTTCTTCTCTATCTTTTGCACTACGCCAGCTACGCTTCCAGTTCAAAGCCCAGTCCTACTTTGTGTCCACCTGTGCTGAAGTTTTTCCCATCGATCAAGGCCGAGAGAGTGAGTTTCACACCTGCACAAGGGGACAAAGAGAATGCATTAAAAGATGCACGAAGAGGTTAATAAGTATCTTAAAGAACTACTGTAAAATATTGGTCAGAAGATGACCGGAAGGAAATTCTAGTGTATTACATATTGTGTGTTTTTAAGTTAGCCAAAAAATAAATAAAAATACTGAACATTTACTCATCCTCAGGCCGTCCAAAATGTAGGTGACTTTGTTTCTTCATGTGAACAGATGTAAGAAATGTAGCATTGCATCACTTGCTCACCAATGGATGCTCTGTAGTGAATGGGTGCCGTCAGGATGAGAGTCCAAACGCCTGATAAAAAACATTTCAATAATCCACACCACTCCAGTCCATCTGTTAATGTCTTATAAAGTGACAAGATGCATAATTGTATAAAACAAATCAATCAATTAGACATTTTTACTTTCAAACCATTATTTCTGGCCATTTATGGTGATTACTTGCCGTAATCCATACTAAAGCTTCCTCCAGTGAAAATGTTTATTCCTCTAACATTAAAATCCGCAGACATATTTGTTTAGAAAATTATTTTGGTGAACAGTGCTTCTTTGTCTGTGCATATTTCTCTCCTGGACACGGAGAGAAATATGGACACGTATTTTAGTATTTAAGTTAAACCGGCCTAATAATAGATTTATTTCTTACAGACACACATCTTTTGGCTCTAAAGACATAAATCGATGGATTACGGTGATGTTTTTATCAGCTATTTGGACTCTCATTCTGACGGCACCCATTCACTTCAGAGCATCTATAGGTGAGCAAGTGATGCAATGCTAGATTTCTCCAAATCTGATGAAGAAACAAACACATCTACATTTTAGATTTCCTGAGGGTGAGAAAAGTTTCAGTTAAATGTTCATTTTCAGGTGAGCCATTCCTTTAATAATCCCTCAACGTCCTATAGCATGCTTGAATAATAAATCAAAAAGGTAGATGAAAATCACTCTCGAGTCAGTCTTCACACATGAAATGAAATGCACTGAACTGTGGGATAAAGTACTTTACTACTGCGGTGCTTTGATTGTATAGTGAACATTTTGGCAAACGTCATCTGGCCATTCGTTGCCGTACAGTTAGAATATCGCAGAAATGTAGAATTGTTATGCTGTTCATATCTAGAGATCATAAACAATAATTATAACACGATTACCTGGTCGAAGACTCTGAGTGTAACCAACTCCAATCAGACTGGCATTGTTCACTTTGGCCTGTTATGAAGAAATATTGGGAAAAAAAGGGAACCTTCTCAGGTTGGTCATTCCAGGCTTTGAATATTTAATATCACTTCCCTGTCAAGGCAGATTTAGACCTGAAAATAATCCCCAAATCAACATGGTGCTTCTAGTCACACAAACCTTGCTTTTCAAGTCAAGTCTAGTCAAGTCTGCTTCATTGTCAATTCTTCCACATGTACAGCACATACATACCGAGAATTGAAACTGCGTTACTCTCAGACCCTTGCTGCATACAGATAACACTAACAGTAGAACATTAAACACAGATAATAAAATATAAAGTACAACTATAAAAATAGGTCATGTAAATAGATGCAAAGATGCAAAGTAAAAAACACTTTGAATGTTGTTAACGTGACGTTGTCAAAACTCATAGTGCAACACACATCTGCATTCGCATTCTCAGCATTTCTGTCACGTACAACGGAAGCACAAGCTTGCTATGCTCATTAAGTGAAATATCTTTTTCTCAACAACATAAGGTGGATGTGTGAAGACTGTGAACTTACAGACACAGAAGCATCTTTATCCAGCTGGTACTTTGCAGCAACTCCGAAGCGTGTGCTGTTGCTGCCTGAAGTCCAGGCCAAAGTGACGGCCGTCTCCAGCTGATCACTGACTTTGTGATAGACAGATCCTCCGAAATCAGCTCCGTCATTACTGGTGACACATTACACACTTCTTGGATACATATCTACCAATAGCATGCCTTTAAAATGTATTTATATCTATATATCAGGGCTGGATGTTGACACAAATTTCATGAATTCTGATCTCGATTCAATGTAATATAGAATAATTTCAATACACATCAACTAATGCTGTTAACTGTAATTTCCTATGTTGTTTTTCAATGATTCTTACACGCTGGTGTGAAGCTGGAAATCTTCAGCCTTGTATCCCAGAGCGAAGTTGTTTTGCACCAGTTTGGATTTGGCCGTGTCAAACGCCATCTGGTAGCCCAAGAGCCAGCATTCGTATCCCAGAACCGCTGCAGAGTGCACGAGCGGACCCTCGAAATCAATGTCACAGCTCACGTTGACAAAGTCACGCTTGTAGCCGGTCTTCAGTTTACCGCTCTTCTTGCTAAAGACAGAATAACACTGTCAAAAGACACCAAACCAGATCATCAAACCAGCTTTAATGCGTCAGATACTAACGACTCACCTTGTGTTCGGTACAAAAGACGTATGCAGGATCAGTTTCAACCCCTGGACGAGCTGAGGAGATGATACAGCAAATTATGAATATGACATACTCAGTGCAACTCAGTAGGGGTCAAAGGTCATGAGGAGAGTGTGCTCAGACCTGGTCTTCCACAGACACTTCTGTAGTGAGCATGTTGTCTGTGTTCCACTTCTGGTTCAAACTCAATCCCAGATCCTTCATCTTATACTTGGTCTCCAAACTCCCGCCGGCTTTCCCCGTGTCCGTGTTGGAGGATCCAGACGTGTTGAACTCCTGCAGTTGATTAGAGTTTATGAACAGGATTTATTTTTTTTTTTTATAAATAATTTTTTTTTTACTACATTTTTGTTGTAAATTATAATGTTTTGATTTCAGATTGTATTGCATACTTATAAATATTTGGCTATTTGAAGCTTTTTTATTTTTACAAATGAGTGTCCTTTATACACTATTATAGTACTTATTAATATTTTCAATTATTTATTTATTTTTATTTTCAGCTTTCAAATTCAAAGTTTTAGTAAATAATAAATAAATAAATAAGTAAAAGTAAATAATTTTCTTCAATTGTCATTTTTTAATTAGTGTATTCCTATTATTTAAATATTTAATTAAATATGTAAGATTTTATATTCAATATTTTTTAAAATAACTTTAGTTCATTATTATTTCAATAAATTTTTAGTACTTTTAGTATTCTTTTAGTACTATTTTTTTAACTTTAAGCTTTTCATCTAATATCTATATAATTTCAGCTTTATTTGAAATACAGATTTTAAATAATATTAATTTTAGTTAGTTAAAAACAACACCTCCACTATGGAAAACTACCATATTGTCAATTACTAATCTACCAAATGATTGACATTTCAATTTTTAAATATCAAAGTTTATAATGTTAATTTTACTATTAGTTAAAAATAACAACACTGTTACCAACAACCCTGTATTTAACGGTTAACAGTATCTGTCAGGAAGTCTATATTTGTGCATTATTAAAAACGACACATTTAATCAGGACAGTGTGAGCTGGTGACTCGTGACATTAGAGCGATGAGACAGAATTAGGTGGCTTTTGATTGTGACCCACAAACACTGACGGGACGTGACTCTTATTTAACTGAAGCAATGTTGGTTGTGTAGTCAGGGAAAAATTATTCTAAAATAAATTCAGACTTGATGTGGAAATAGTTCCCATGAATAACTGACATCAAGATAAAGGTTGAGGCAGTTCCGCATGTATGGTAAATGATGTGTGATGTGGGGGTCTTCAGAGTGAAACATGATACATCACACAAACACTCCTACAGTCATCTTACCATCTAAATGCATTTCCCATAATGGTGCATCAAAGACACAAAAATTGCTTTAATGTTTACATACATGAAAATTAAGCATTAACGTAATTCAATTTGCTTCATTGTCATAAGAACAATGACACCTTAAAGGAAAAGTTCACCCAAAAATTGTTTCTTCGTCTGAACAGATTTGGAGGAATGTAGCATTGCATCACTTGCTCATGCTCTGCAGTGAATGGGTGCCGTCAGAACGAGGGTCCAAACAGCTGATAAAAACATCACAATAATGCACAACCACTCCAGTCCATCAGTTAATGTCTTGTAAAATAAAAAATCCATCATTAAGACATTTTAACTTCAATTTGTTAGAATATTGTAGGAGTCCTCCATCCATCATATGGCTTTCTCTAATTAAAAAACTGTCTGGTCTGAAACAGTAGGGAAATCTGCACAGATCAAGCACATTTTGCAAGCCAAAACAGTTATAAACAAATATACGTGGATGGATGTTGACTTTATCACTGGAGGAAGAATTATTGTGGATTATGGACTAGTATTCTGGCCAGAAGCAACGTAGATGATGGATTTGTTGCTTTTCATTTCACTAGACATTAACTGAGGAACTGGAGTCGGTGGATTATTGTGGTGTTTTTATCAGCTGTTTGGACTCTCATTCTGACGGCACCCATTCACTGCAGAGCATCCATTGATGAGACACTGATGTAATGCTACATTTCTTCAAATCTGTTCTGAAAAACAAACAAGATTTTCAGCTAGTTTTCATTTTTTGGTGAACTATTCCTTTAATGGTTCTTAAAATAGATCTACATTTTAATTATGCAAAATATAATTTTGTTCTAGTTGGGCCAATATGTAAAAAAAACTCACCACTCCATTTTGAGATTTAGTTTTGAGGTCCAATTTAACAATCCCAAAACCTACAAACAAATCGAACACATTAAATACAGTAGAATGCAACTTGTCCTTAAAGCAAACATCTTTTCCAGGATGGAGTGAGTTTCCTTACCGTAACCCTTGCTGAAAATGTCCTTGGCTGCTTTTCCCAGGTCTGAGTATGCAGGAGGAACAGCCATTATATCTGATACATAAACGAAAGGGAAACGTCAGCATGTTTGAACTGTCAATGGTGTAAGTAAGATACAAAAATGAAATTTTTGAGGAAACCAGGGATGAACCTACAGATGCAGGAATCAGTTACCATACCCACTGTGTGAATCTAGTTCACAGTAGTTGTTCTTTTTCTAGTTAGTATATCAAGCTTTTATAATCCGTACATGATTGCATTTCGACTGCCAACAGATTTCACTTTTATTTTCACATTACTTTATGAGGGGCTGTTAGAAACTAGAAAAAAAACAGCTAATTCTAACTTGATTGCATGCAAAAACAATGCCAACCAGCATCCTTAAAACTGTGCATCTATTTTTACATGATTGTCCATGTGGGTTTTTTACAGTACAAACTAAATGGACTGTAGGCAGCGTTTTAGAGCAATGTGTCTATTATATCTATAAATACTGCCTATGTAGGATAAGGTATATTTAGTGACATTAATTCTGAAATGAGGAACATAAAGCTGGTGTTCATTTATTTCAGTAGAAATGCATACTATAACACATCAGCGATGCCTTGTTCTTTTAGGAAAATTAAGGAAACTTGACACTTGAGATGCAAACAAAACAGCTATGTGTGTTTATGCATGAGGGGGCGTGGTCTCGAGCTCATAATCTAATCATGAATGGAGGAAAAGCCTTTAAGACTTAATTATATGCAGAAAGCACCAACATGTTGCACAGACAGGGCAAAACGTCACATTTAATCATTAACAACACAAAACTACAGTTAACAAATGACAAGATGTTTGAAAAGAAACTAGGGTGTCTGTTTTTCATTAACTATCACTGCTATAACAACACCACACACAACTATATTTAAAGTTGCAGTCTGGTTAAAAATAGATTTATAAATTCATACCGAGGATGCTGTTGTTGTTGTTGAGACAAATAAAATGATGATGCGAAACGAATACAGAAGATTTAGTGTGTCCTGTGTTTCAGATTTGACACTACAGGACACTTTGAAGGAGACACACTGCGCATGCGCACTGGCGTCACAAAAAACATTTCTAAATAAAAGTCCCCAACAAGACATTAGAAAGTGGTGTTTCTTTTTACTGTCTATGGTTTTTTCTCACACACACACACACACACACACACACACAAAAAAAAAAAAAAAAAAAAAAAAAAAAAATATATATATATATATATATATATATATATGATTCCCACACCATTTTTTTTCTTTTTTTCTTTTCCGCAGTACTCATGCATTAAATCTTCAAATACAGACAAATGAGAGATAGCAGACGCTGCAATTTACAGCTGAAATTAATCATGTGCCCATATTCAACTCTGCTTTATTATTACTCAAACACACACACAGTTACCAGCAGATGGCTTCACGTTCACATTATACTGGATCACTTGGAAATTCCTGAGTCCTAGGAATTTTCACATACATTTTTAATTATAAATAATAAATTATATTTTTCATATGCTCTTTCCCCCTTTGCAATCTTAAAAATAACTTTTAAATGATACGTGCATAATCTCTACCAGTGTTGTATTAGTATCATTGAGATACTATTATAGTTTTTAAATATAATAATATATTGAATTCGGTTTTTTTTTTTTAGTTTTTTTTTTGTGAAGGTTTGAATAATGTTTTTTGACATTTTTTTAGTTTTTTCAACACGTCTATAAAATGTAATAATTATAATTATAATTTATTTCTTTTAGTAAATCAAGATAATTTTAATAAAACGACTAATTTTGCCTTTTATTTTAAAACCTTAAAATAATAAATTATAAAACCTTAACATAAAATATAAATCGCATCTAAAAAATAAACAATGAAGACGCTGTAAAAGGCTTAATGTGACAAAAAAAAGGCATATAATTTTTTTTATTTCCTCTTTTCTCTTTTTTAAATATATCGCTGCTACTTAAAAGCGCAAAACTTGTATCTTCCCCTAATAAAGTACATAGTAGTTTCGTTTACAAGTTCTCCAAAAACAACTTCTGTAAAATTTAATGAGCTTATTGTCCTGATATGATGTTATGACGTGTGCATTTCACATTCAGGAACCTTCAAGAAAAGCGTCCGCTCCGTTCCACCTTAACAGAAACATGGCGCTCCGAGAGAGACTCTCCCTCCCTTAAACACACACACACACACACACACACTGAGTCAGTACTACTGACAGTGAACAACAGGAAACTTGAGCTGTCAAAAGATCATACAGAGCACGTCACTTCACTTATGAGCGCCGTTTACACTACTAATACTGTTTCTGCTGTGCAGGAGGCGCATATTTCTGCAAACCCCGCTTTAAAAGAAGAAAAATGTCAGGGAACCAGAAATTTGTGAGTCCTTTCCACAGACCGCACTGTTTATCAGCCGCTGCGCCCGCAGGACAAGCCAAACTCACACACCCTGGAAAGGCCATTTTAGCTGGTAAGTGTCTTTTTGCGCTTATGAATCACGTCAGAAACTGTGACTTAATGCTGTGACTGACTCCAGATCAGCTGTGCCGCGCAGTTTTTGCACTGTCATCCACACTGTTTACTTGATCCCTACAGGGCTGTAGTCAGCATCACGGCACAGGCGAGTATTCAGTGTGCAGGACTGGGATGTGTGTGTGTGTGTGTGTGTGTGTGTGTGTGTGTGTGTGTGTGTGTGTGTGTGTGTGTGTGTGCGTGTCATGCTGTGTACAACTGATGTAAAGGAACTAGAACCTTGATACAGTCTAGCATTTCTGTGTTACAATGTAACAGTCAAGACTTGCCTGTAACAAAAATAGAACGTTTAAATCAAAGTTGTCAGTTCACATTACACCCTAAAAAAAGTATATATATAAAATTATAATCACATTAGTAATATTAGTAATCACAGTAAAAGAAAATTTTACACCTTAATTCTCACTACTGGAATGTGGTAAAAAAAAATCTTTTATTTTATTTATTTAATATTTTGCATAATATTTAAATGATCTATTATTTAATATCTATTACTATTTAATTTGTATTATTTAAAATTGAATCTGTTAAAATTGAAGTATTGTCTTTCAGAACTAATTTGTGACTTTTATTTTTGGGGTGAAATATGACCCAGACATGTTCTTCACTTTTCTTTATCGATAAAGTGTTTCTTTATTGCTGTTATCCATAAGTGCCTTTGATTTACGTTTAATATTTCAGAAACAGTTAAAAAAAAATCCTAAAGGAATTCTAATGCAATACCCATGTTTAAATTTCTAATCTTTATGATTTTGAGTTATTAAGTATTAAATTGGGTATACTTGATCAAATAAGTACTTATAATAATCAAATAAGATTATTCATAATGAATATTTTCATTATAGTTTCTTTTATCCTATTTGATTGTTATTTTTATTTGATCCTTTTATGACTGGTTCCAAACTATGATAACATTCCATTAATAATGCATTAAAATTATTTTTTCTTTATTTCATTCTCTTCTTGGCATCTATGGATAACGTTGTCACCTTGAAAGTGTAGTTATAGTCTGTCTATTTTCCACCTTTCCCTGAAGTGTCTTTAGTTAGTGTGGTTAACGTCTTGCCGTACTGTACTGATAGTTAATGAGAAACTCATAGTAGTTTCATTCATAACTAATTATGTGTTGCATGAAGCTCATTCTGTTCCCAGTAATTGCTCAGTGGAGTGATAAATGTGTTGGATGCATGACATGATATGATGACAGAGCCTGTGGCATGCATGGACACATTAACACAGTAGAATGCAGACGTCTGTGAGTGTTGAAATATTAAATATGTTTACTAGAACATGCTCTGCAGGCACTGAATTAAACTAATAGCACATTGTTTGCATGAATATGAACATGCATTGACACAATTTTGTAATTACACCATAAATGCATATAATTAAAGTCTACTGTGTTTCACAGCCAACACATATAGGCTATGGTTTTTTTAGCCAGGTTTAAAGAAAAAGAGTACTTCTAAATAAACACAGCGATAATTTAAAAGTTCTTAATTAAAGTTTTTTATGAACTGCAGGATTGCTTGTTTATAAAGATTTAAATGCAAAAGAAAAGGCAGAAGAACTGAATGTTTCTGGGTAAGTTTTAATTTAGAATATTTCTGATAACGTAAGAAAATTAGTTTAAATGTTTTGCTTTAGCTGCTTAATATATAAATATAGAAGTAAATGTAAAGGTAAAAAGCATTGAATAATTGATGAAAGATTGCATTACTGTACTGTACTTTTAAAAAAGAAACACAATGTTGAAAAAGCATTTTAAGTAACAACGTTTGGATTTAAAATCAAAATAATGGATACATGTTGTGTTTGGGGTAAACAAACGTATAAATATAACAACAAACAGAGGTTTTGATGGTAAAGGACCAGTTATACTAGTACTTCATGATCGGATGGCTCACGCCTGTCACTACTCACGCAAGGCCAATGATTGCATCTTTGTTTGATTTATGGACGTAAAGCAGGATTAGGTGTGTCATGCAGTCTGCCTTTAGGATCTGACCAAACATGCCTTGCTTCCTGAAAACTTCTAATGTTGTTTCTGACATTTATAAAGTGTTATTTGCTTTTATTTGTTAGAAGGAATCTGGATTTGACCATGACATTTTCCCTAGTACTGAAAACATAAGATAGTTTCATATAATTCAACCGAAGTGAACTAGTAGTATATGTGGCCTGAACTTCCTTTATTACTATTGTTTGATGTTTGAAAGGATGCATTAAATTGATCAAAAATGACAATAATGCTGTTCTTTTGTACTTTCTGTTCATCGAATAAACCTTGGTTTCCACAAATACAAGAAAATAGATTAGATTAGATTAATTTTTTTGTATTTCTGATTCTACTGTATTTTTATCAACTAAATGCAGCCTTGGTGAGCATGCATGGTGATTTTGGGATGGTTGTACCCCTCGACTCTCCCTCAGGGCAGTTTCTGTGGCTCAGGGAGGTCAGCAGGTCAAACAGGTTAGATATCTGACACTCCTGCTCTATATTCTGCTGATTCACCTGAGGCTATAAGACACATTAGCACTCATCAGTTATGCTACAACCTGTTAAACAGGTATACTGATGTTGAACAGAAAAATATATATATATGCAAAAAAAACTCAAGTTTCCTGAACGCACACAGGATTGCTCCAGAAATTATCACTGATGACGAAACATCACTAAAATGAAGAGACAGTGAACAGGAACAAGAAATTGTGTTTTATGCACTAGAAGTCATTTAGAGGAATTATAAATATAAAGCATAAAGCATTTATTAATGCTATATGACCAGTTGTTTGAGGCCAATTAATGACACAGCAACATTTGCTTTTTATTTTTGTGTCTTCACATTTTTCTTCTCCTTTTTACTCTATAAAAGGAGGGTAGTATTTTAATTAGTTCACAATTGCATTAGCATGCATTGCATTTGATATATAGTAAGCTTTTTAGTGCATCCTGTAGAAAACCAAACTCTAATTCAATCTAAATTAAAATGTGACCGAAGATCTCAAGACTGCTCTTCATTTTATTGCTCCATAATATTACAGTATTACAAATGTTTACTCATTCGTGGTTATTTGAGTAGAAACACCTTAGACAAAGTTGATACCTAAATGAAAACTAACTCTTCTGAGTTATGAAAGAGCAGTAATATTTAGCAGTAACAGTGTATAATAATGTCTGCATGTTGAATCAGATTCATTTGACACAGTGAAAGAAGTGTAAATGTGTCAGAGATCTTATTATAGAGCAAGATGTTTGTTTGACTGTCACACCCATCCATCAGAGAGAGCAGGGGGCGGATCCTCTGAGCCAGAAGGACACGCCCCCTGTAGAGCTGCAGATGTGCTCATCACACACAGTTAAGGTGGCCTCAGATCACTGGGACTTTCATGAGACATTAGTTACTCTGAGATGATCATTGGTGTGTAAACTCCTAAACTACCAATCAAAAGTATGCATGCATTAAATTTTTCAAAAGCAACAGTAAAGACATTTATAATGTTAAAAAAGGTTCTTTTTCAAATAAGTGCTGTTCTTTTGAACATTCTATTCATCAAAGAATCCGGAAAATAATATATCATGGTTTCACAATAATATGAAGCACAGCTGTTTTTAACATTGATAATAATCAGAAATGTTTCTTGAGCAGCAAATCAGAATATCAGAATGATTTCTGAAAAACTGAAGACTGGAGTAATGATGCTGAAAATTAATCAGTTAAATTTAACAATATATTAAAATAGGAATCAGCTATTTAAAATTATAATATTACTGTTTTTACTGTATGAATGGGGCCTTGGTGAGCAGAAGATTAACATTTAAAATCTTACTGACTCCATATTGGTATATTTAGAATTATATATAATAATTATATATTTTCAACAAAAAAATAAAGATTTTTTAAAAGATGATGGGAGTATGCTTTACAATAAATTTATATTTTAGTCTTTATGCTTTACAGTTTCATATTTAATTCGATGTGCAACTATCTTTGTAATTATTTGTGAAATTTGCTTGAAATGTCTTGAGTAAATTGTTATGTTGTAAATCAGTTTGTTCAGTGTACGACTAGTTGGCTAAAATATCATTCAAATAGTTAGGCAAGAATTGCTATTACTATTGAGATTAGTGATTACATTTAAAATGAGCCAAATCTAGAAACCACATTTTCACAGAAACTAGCCTAGCAATATATTAATAATTCAAAACATAATATTAATAATATTATTATATGTGACCCTGGAGCACAAAACCTTTTCTTAAGTCTCTGGGGTGTATTTGTATCAATAGCCAAAACAACATTGTATTGGTAAAAATCATAGATTTTTCTTTTATGCCAAAAATCATTGGGATATTTAAAAAAAAATCATGTTCCATAAATATATTTTGTAAATTTCCTACTGTAAATATATAAAAACTTAAATTTTGATTAGTTATATGCATTGCAAAGAATTCATTTGAACAACTTTAAAGATGATTTTTTTAATATTTAGATTTTTTTGCACCCTTAGATTCCAGATTTTCTAGAAGTTGTATCTCGACCAAATATTGTTTTTCAGCTTTCAGATGTATAAATCTCAGTTTCGAAAAAATGACCCTTAAGACTGGTTTTGTGGTCCAGAGTCACATATAAACAACATCATTTTTTGAAAATATTATATATATATATATAATATTTATTGTGTGTATGTATATGTATGACTTATTTCTGTTAACATATTTGTATGTCAAGTAACAATTTTTGGGGGCTTTTTTTTGTTTTAGGTAAAAAAAAATTACTTAATTCTTAACCAAAATAACCCTGATTTGTGGCACTATTAATAAATTCTCTGTGTTTTGCAGGTGGGATTGCCGGAGGCATTGAAATCTGCATCACATTTCCTACAGAGTATGTGAAAACTCAGCTCCAGTTAGATGAGAGGGCAAACCCACCTCGCTACAAAGGCATCGGTGTGTATTTCCTTTCATGACTTCATTCTGATCTACAGTAAACACTCAGCAGTGGTCTTCATTCAGACCTGAGAGCTTTCCAAACTCTTTCATTGAATGATGGTTCATCTGCAGAGTCCAAGCCGGTTGCACAAGCTTTGGCTTCATGTTTATCAGCTGCTGGACTTTGTGGCCCCTTTTCACAAGTTTATCAGCACGGATTGTTCAACACGCTTAATTTATTAGCCAATTGCATGCTTGCAATCAGCGGTGTAATATTTCAACAGTCTGGTCATGTTCTCTTGTAATGTAACTGAAGTGGTGTAATTCTTGTGTCGTGTCTCATCAGTTGACTGTGTGAAGCAGACGGTGCGTGGTCATGGGGTGAAGGGTCTGTATCGCGGTCTGAGCTCTCTGCTCTATGGATCCATTCCCAAATCGGCGGTGAGGTGAGCACTTCCTGAGCCGCTGGGATTAGACTTCGACTGTCAGTGTGAAGAATGACATCATTCCCGCTGAGAGCTGCCCACAGTTTCTAATTTAGCTCCGCTCTTGCAACATTTCATCGAGTAGATCTGTCTTTTTTTAGAGTGCTACTTGCTCACTGACATGACATATCAGCCAGTCCAGCTAGGATTTTACATTTGCATCTACATTTGTAAACTATTAAGTCATTTACATCTATTAATTAAAATATTGGACACACAAATGAAAATCAGCTATGTATATATGCGTGTGTGTGTGTGTGTGTGTGCTCTTGTTTTTGTGACATATCAGGACACAACTCTGTATAATGACATGGGTATGACACAGGTATTACAAGGAGAGGGTGACTTATGAGGACATAACCCATGTCACCATTTTTCAAAACACTTATAAATCACACATAATGGGTTTTTTTGAGAAAGTAAAAATGCACAAAGTTTCCTGTGAGGGTTAGGGTTAGGTGTAGGGTTGGTGAAGGGCCATAGAATATACAGTTTGTACAGTATAAAAACCATTACGCCTATGGGATGAACACACTTTTCACAAAAACAACCGTGTGTGTGTGTTTTTATACATTTATTTATATATATATTATTGCTTTCAAATGATTAATCGCATCCAAAATTAATGTTACTGTTTACATAGTATATGTTTGTTTACTATGTATATTTAATATATATATATATATATATATATATATATATATATATATATATATATATATATATATACACACACACACACGTGCATTGTTTAAATATATTTATGTATAATATAAATTACTTGAATATTATATGCATGTAAATACATGTGAATATTTTCTAAATATATTCTGCACGTGTGTATGTCTATATGCATAATAAATATACACACACAAATATATATATATGCGCATTTCAAGGTTGTTGAAGTTACATAAAAGGAAAACCATGCCGAATTTTTTTTACTTTAAGTAAAGCATCTTTAACTGAAATAAAATAAAATACAAAAAAACTATGAAAACTGATTAAAACTGCACACACACACACACACACACACACACACACACACACATATATATATATATATATATATACAATTTTATTATTTATACGTATAGTTATTTATTATTTCGATTTATTAACTCATTTCACTTATCCTGTAAACTTTGTTCTGCAAAGTACAAAGTTATTTTATATGGCTCAAAGTTTTTAAAATCATGTAAGCATGAAGTAATGTTATTTTATATTATAGTATTTATTAGTTTTATTATTATAATTGATTCGTTTTTATTTTCCTATTTCTTTGTGATTCGCGTGACAGTTGTAGTTAGGTCATGTGTCTCTCTGCAGGTTTGGGATGTTTGAGTTCCTCAGTAATAAGATGAGGGATGAGTCTGGGAAGCTGGACAGCACTCGAGGGTTGCTCTGCGGTCTGGGAGCAGGAGTGGCTGAAGCTGTGCTCGTGGTGTGTCCTATGGAGACTGTAAAGGTGTGCAACCTGATATACTGATGCTTTTAGCATGCATTGATAGTCAGAGGCCTAGTGTTTAAGATTACGCATGCAACATTTAACTTTAGTCACATTGCATTGCTCACTTGCTGTCTAGACGCAGAATAACCTACCATACCTGTGCTTTACCAGTTGTGTACAAAAAGAATCCAATGCATCAACACACTCAGGAGAAATATAGCTTGCATAGCAGTTTTTAATGCATTACACACATATATTTGAAATGCATGTGTAGTACAACCATTATGAAGTGATGTCTGGTTGAATTAACTCTGATATAAATAGAATATGTTTTCCTTTTCCTTCAGGTAAAATTCATCCACGACCAGACCTCAGCAAACCCAAAGTACCGAGGATTTTTCCACGGCGTGAGGGAAATAGTCAGAACACAAGGTACATGTGGATGGTGGATTGTTTAGTCTGCAGCGCCACCGCCTGGAGATTTATCAAATTACACTCTTTTAGTCATTCATTCAAATAAAATAAACATTGATTGGAAAAAAAACCCATTTTATTCCAGCCAGTTGTCAAAGCAACATTTCTTATCTTAGTTTATTACTCCGTGTATGTTTTGCAAGGTTTGTCTTGCTGTTAAACATATATTTTATTGGACTGTCTAGCTTTTAATGTAAAGACAAGACACTTTCATGAAGTTTAAAGAGTTATTTAGTAAAATTCTGCCAGGAAAAGATTTAGAATTTTCATCACATGTTAATGTAACAAATCTTGTGTGAAATAACTTGTGTTTGTTTGTTTGCTGGTTTTTATTAAATTTGTTATATTTGTTATTTGTTCAATTGTTTTTGCCATGAAAATAGCATTTGATGCTGACATGGCATTACGTAAATATATACTATACTATACTTATTTTGGTTTACTTCAACTTGATGCGTTAAAATCTCTAAAACCGAAACATTACTACAATCATAAAGACATGTATCTAAAACTACTTAATTTTACAAAAGCACAACAAAATTATTAAAACGCAAAAAAAAAAACTGATTCAAAAATCTTTATTAAAATAGTACTCAGTGATACTTAAATAACACACGTTTTTCTAGTGAATTTAACTTTATAAATGTCACTTTATAAAAACACATTCTTTCTACATTTTATTTAGACTATTTCATAATAGTCATTATAGTATATATTTACTATTATAGCTATGTTTATTATGAAAGCATCCCAGAAATGTTTTTGTCAAAATTTTGTAGAGCATGAAGCAATGTTATTTTAGTATTATTTATAAATTATAGTATTTTTTAAATTGTTTTATTTTTAGATTTTGATTTTAGTTTGAAATTCAGTCAACAGTCAACTTAATGTGCTTTCGTCATTTCTATGTAGCTTTATTTTTATTTCAGTTTAAGTTTTGTTCATTTAAATACTTAAACTTGTTTATTTTGCTTAGTGACCAATGCAACATTTCTAAAAGTGTTTTCAGTTCAAGATTTAGTTTTTTGTCTAATATTTATATGTTATTTATTTATAGCTTTTATTAAAATTACTGAAAATATGAATAATTGGTTTATTAATTTTTTTCTTTCAAATTTGCATTTACTAAATTCCCATCATGAGAGTAGAATGAAACTTTATTTAGAGTTGTAATAAAACTCTGGTCTGTTTTCCCAGGACTCAAAGGAACATATCAGGGACTGACTGCAACAGTCCTGAAGCAGGGCTCGAACCAGGCCATCCGATTCTACGTAATGACCGCCCTCAGAAACTGGTACAAAGGTGTGAAGCACAGTCTAATAGTTATCATTATGTGAGCCCTATGTGTGCTGCAGTGATCACTGTGTTCACTCTAACACTAGGTGATAACCCCCAGAAGACCATTAACCCTCTGGTGACCGGAGTGTTCGGAGCCGTTGCTGGAGCTGCAAGCGTGTTTGGAAACACACCACTGGATGTGATCAAAACCAGAATGCAGGTGTGTGATAAGCAGGAAGCAAGACTGTAGTGAAACATCAACAGGATGGTTGAATATTGTTTTTTATGATGTTTTCAGGGATTGGAAGCTCACAAATATAAGAGTACAGTTGACTGCGCCATCAAAATCATGAAACACGAAGGAGCGGCTGCGTAAGTAAAAATGACATCATGGGTCAATCTCACGAAAGGGCATTAAATACCCTTAAATTAAAAGTTTTTTTCTTTTTTTTACTATTTCTAGGACCATTGTTAATTTTCCACATTATTTTAAATGACAACATTTTCTAATTTTATTCTAATTTACTTAACTATAATGTATTTTTATTTCAATTTTAGTTTTAGTAATTTTAGAACTTCAACTTTAGCTTCAGTTAGTCTTAAGTTTTTCGGTTTTAACTTCATAATATTTTAATAATATATATATTTTTTTTTATTTCACCTACAGAAATGTATCAATAATAGTTGTCATTGTAAATATGTAATTTGTAATAAAAAAGATTGATAAACTAAATATGCTAAATAATAACTAAACTAAAATAACTAAAACTAAAATGAAACATTTTTTTCATTAAAATTAGATTTTTTTTCATTAAAAAAAACTTTATTTCTAAGACCATTACACATTTTTGACAAATCTTTTTGACCAAATGTTTAAACATTTTTTATTTACATTTTATTTTAGTTTACGTTATAATAATTTTATATAATTTTTATTAGTTCTAAAACGATTAATTGACTAAAATTACAAATTCTAAAATCAGTGAAACGGAAATTAAATAAATAATAAATATAATTTCTGTTAATTTATAAAAAATTATCTTTAATAATTAATTTTATTTCAGTTTAACTCTTTTTAGAACTTCAATTTCAGTTTCACAAAAACATTTGGGATCATAATTTACCCCCCAAATTCAGTTTTTTTTTATAAAGACACACACATTTTTGGCATTGTTTTAAGCACATCCTCTCACCAAACTCTCAATACTGTAATGCATAATGAAAGGTTTCCTGTGGTTCGGACTTATGCATTCACTTAAACGCACTCGCTTCGTTTTTCTCTCTCCTGTAGGTTCTACAAGGGCACGGTGCCCAGGTTAGGCCGGGTCTGTCTGGACGTGGCTATAGTGTTCATAATCTACGAGGAAGTAGTTAAAGTTCTCAACAAGGTGTGGAAGACGGATTAATGGAGGCGTGACGCTGATGGGCGGAGTCTGGCTTTATGACATCACACCGGTGTGACAACAGAGAGCCTTTACTCAGGGGCCAAAATATCTGCCAACAGAATGTGCTTAATTACCATCATTTAATCCTCCCAACTAATGTCAGAAAGACACCAAACACTTGAAAACTAGTTTTTACCAGAGACCAATTTAAATTATACTTTTTTTTTCATTTAATTTTTTTATGGGAAATAACATCTTTAGGGAGACTCATTTAAACTTTATTTTATTTTTTAAACATTGTTATTGTAGTTTTAACATTATTATTATTTTCTAAAGTGCAATTTACCAGCAAATATTATACCATACAGCTTCCATTGTATGTATTTTAAGTTTGTTTTCCTTTACGTGTGATTGTATACTAAGTGCTGAGAGCCTAATCTGAACACCGTGCAACTTAAGAAACAGAATATGCCTTTTAGAAAAATCTTAACCTGTAGTCTAAAATGCATAAAATAACCAAAGTTTTTAATTGTGAGATACAAATGGGTTTTTAATGTTTTTAATGAAGTCTCTTCTGCTCAGCAAGGCTGCATTTCTAAACTGAAAAATACAAGGAAAAGAGTGATATTGTGAAATAGTATTACAGGTTAAACAGCAAATCAGCATATCGGAATGATTTCTGAAGATTCGTGAGACTGGAGTAATAATGCTGATGAAAATTCAGCTTTGATCGCAGAAATAAATTACATTTTAACACATATTCACATAGAACAAATTATAATAATATTTCACAATATTACTGTGTTTTTGAGCATGTAAATTCAGCCGAACAGAAGAGACTTAATTAAAAACTTCTAAAATGCATAACTTTTGACAAGTGTTAGTGGTACATATGCACTTTCACATTTGGTAGTAATCCAGATTTAGTGATTATTTTAAGTGCCTCTATTAATAAACATCATATAATCTATTTTTTGTAATTCTACTTGTTTACATTAAATCATTTCCGTAATTAGTGTATAATTAAACCCTGCTGTAACAGTATAGCATAAGAACAGTGATATATATATATATACAATAACTCTCTGAAATCAATAACACAACTCATGCTGCGCTTTTAAAAACTGAACAGTATTGTTTCACCAAAGAGCCAGATCACTCAAATACAATGTTTACTTCTTTAACACGAGGTGAGTGTTGTTAATGAGGTGAAAAAGGTCACCGGATCAAATCAGTCCATGCCTTAAAGACTTGTTGACGTGCTTGTTTTTCTCTTCCTACCTCTACTTCAAGATGCTCTAACAAAACTGATAACAGAGGTGAAAACTGACATGTAACAGACAATGTATAAAGCAGATTTTCAGCATGGTTTTCATGTTTTTCACAGCAGACCAGAGAACTTGAGTGGCTTAACTCGTAGTATGCAACTGTTTAAGAGTTTATAAATACTAAATAACATGAATTTCACCTTGAGCGTAACAGTCTTGAAGAGGTTTAACTGTCATTATGATCATTTGTGCCTGTGGTTCTTGACTCTTAAAATAAATGTTTTAGATATACTGTCTACTCTAAATGATACCGTGTTGCAGTCAAATCATGATCTAGTGTTTATTTGACTTTGTAAAAGGCATAGGCGACCCATGTTGGGTCAGGAAACAGCTGTGGGGATAAACAGGGTTTTATTGTTGTGTTTCTGTGAAAGTTGTCAGAATGCATTCCGGTTTTGACCTGAAATATGCATTAATTGTCATGCTAATGAAAAAGAATGTGCCTTCAGTTCATGTCCTAATTCAGAATAAATTATGCTGACTGGATGAGTCTGTTTTTATTTATAGATAGATAGATAGATAGATAGATAGATAGATTTTATATTATTCATATTATTATATTATTCATTCATATATTACATTATTCTGCAACATTTTGTATTTGTAATTAAATTATTGTTTGTAGTAACTTAATATCACATTTTAATCATGCTGATTTTTGGAGAAAAACTGAAATTGCTCTCTTCGTGTGATATTGATTAACTACATAAAATGATATAAATATATACATTTTCTAATCCCCATATCTTGAATTTTGTGATCATTCACATGCATTCATAAATGTATTTGAATACACCGAATAATGCAGTGAAAGAACGCACTCAAAATGCACATGCGCACTAGTATGACTTCATCATGTAACTTTACATTAGCCTAGATGCGTGCACTTTTTAGGCACGATTTGTTTAGTTATTGAATATACTTGATACTGTTAAAAGGCACATCAGTAAAACAAAAAATACAAGTTCACATATCACACCTAAACACACTTGGAAAACGTAATTAGAACTAGCTACTAAATTAGTTAAAAATGCCTATGCATATACAGCTATAATTCGCGAACCCCAAACTGACTCAAATGATTCGCGAACCCGCTACGATCTCCCGAACTGATTCAAATTATTCGCGATCCCGCTCCGAACTCCCAAACTGACTCAAATGATTCGCGAACCCGCTTTGAACTCCCGAACTGACTCAAATGATTCGCGAACCCGCTACGAACTCCTGAACTGACTCAAATGATTCGCGATCGCGCTCCGAACTCCCGAACTGATTCAAATGATTTGCGATCCCCAAACTCTCTCAAATGATTCGCGAACACTTTTTGAACTCCCCGAACTGATTCAAATGATTCGCTATACCCAAACTGACTCAAATGATTCGCGAACCCGCTTTGAACTCCCGAGCTAATTCAAATGATTCGCGAAACCGCTACGAACTCCAAACTGACTCAAATGATTCGCGATCCTGCTCCGAACTCCCGAACTGATTCAAATGATTTGCTATCCCCAAACTGACTCAAATGATTCGCGATCCCGCTCCGAACTCCCGAACTGATTCAAATGATTTGCGATCCCGCTATGAACTCCCGAAATGATTCAAATGATTCGCGATCTCGCTCCGAACTCCCGAACTGACTCAAATGATTCGCGAACCTGCTCCGAACTCCAAAAATAACTCAAATGATTTGCAAACCTGCTTTGAACTCCCAAACTGACTCAAATCAATCACGATCTGAATTTCTGATTTATAAGGTCATCAGTAGTAGGACTGTGATCATGGGGACATACAATTGATGGCTGCATAATTAATATAGATTATTGAAAGTGCTTATATCATATTGCAGAGAAACTCAATGTGCAGAGTGAGAGAAAGGGGGGGATTCAGGGAAAGAGTATAGAGACAGTGAATGCCATGATACTTCTTGATACTCCATTAGATTATTTTGCCGTCCACAGTCTAAGGATTTATTTTTTAAGTATAACCCAGTTCAAACAACTGAAAGAGTCAAAGAGTTTAGCAGTCTGGTGCACACATGAATTGGTTGGTGGTGACTGCAGCAACAGAGGTGGCCTGGTGTGGAGTCAAATTCCCGGCCTGATTTACTGTCCCAGTCTGCCACTGTAAATATATATATATATATATATATATATATATATATATATATAATTGTCTATATCAACTTTGACTGAAGAAAAGATAATTATAGGGCTAGGTTTTCATTTAAAAAAATATAATAATTTCTTTCTTCTTTTTTTTTTTGTAGGCCTATATGAAATTTAGTAGTCAAACAATTCAAAGAAAAACATATTTAAAACAGAAAGAAAGGTCACTTACAATTACAAAATGAGAACATTAGAAAAAATCTGACTCAAATTTCATTGCAAAACTGTTTTGAATCATCATTAGATGCAAATATTAAATAGGCCTATGTCGTTTTTTTTATATTTTATTTTATTTCAGTTAACATTTAATTTATTTAAATTTACCAAAAACATTGTAGCCATGCAGTCTTACTGAGGGAGAATTAAAGTTTTCTATAATTGAGGAGTTCTGTTGTCGATTAAAGTATCTTTTCAGCAAAGAAACAGAAAAGCGAACGCGTAAATGCTGCAGCACATGTACGACCTTGTAAAATGTGCGCTCGGGCGTTCCGTAGTCGCAGCTCTCCTCTGTTGTCACTTGACGAACATTTCATTTTAAGATGTAGACATTAGATTGTTTTTAATAGTAAATGAATGATGTCTTCTAAAGCCACGTCGCGAGGTTTTTATTTTAACACTGTTTTGTCTCTCGCGCGCTCTCTGGCTGCTCACCGTCCCGCTCCTCTTGACAAGGTGAGAGATTTACCTATTATTTCCTATTAGCGTCTGAAGCTAACAGCTAACACAAGCAAAACAAATCAAAACTGAATCAAATACCTGACGTCTTCTCTTATACATATAACCTTTATTAACATGTACATCCAAATGTTAATGACCAGCCTTTTAAATCGACTGACATTGCTTTATACAGTCATTCATTTTCTAGTTTTACGTGTTTCTCTTCAACCCCTCATTTATTTAAGGCTTGATTTAAGATCTATTTACGTTGTTAATTAATAATTGCTTAGTTTAAATGTTTTACTGATACTTTAACATTTACAATACAGTTATATGAAATAACTAGGGACAGCATAAAATGTTAATTTAATAATAATAATAATCAATTAAATGAAATCATCATTCAAAACACAAATGAAGGCACTTTTATTCAGTTTGTCAGATTTGGTCAACTGTTTATTGATTTCTAAATGTATTTCAGAGCTGTGTCGGCTGATGTTTGAGTAATAGTCATTTATATCTCAGAGATAAAGTTAAATATGCATTAACCCAGACACACCACAGTGTTGTTTTGTCATTAATTCCTGACAGGACGTGAAAAACCAGGTGTTTCGAGGGCGCGTCTGTAAAGAAAAGTCATTGTGACTCTGAGAACAAAACATTTTCTAAATCTTTACAAATGTGCTCTCAATGGAAACCAAGTATGTGTCACACTGGTGTCCTAAAAGTCAGTTTTGCATTCTGGTTTTTTGGGACCTTTTTGGCTGCATGATATAGTTTGACCCTTATTGCTTCAGAAGGAATGATTTAAAATGATTATAAACTTTTTTTCTGAAATGTACATGTTTACCTGAAAAAGACTTGATCAATAGTCTATTTTAAAGGGAAGTATGTTATAAACTTCCTTACACATTGGTGAACTTCTGAACATAATCTTGCATCATGTTTTTATGATGCGTGTACACCTGTTGTATTATTGAGTGGTGTCCAGTGCTATTTTAGTGTTATTTATATGCTATTATCATTTATATACATATTTTGAAATGGCTTATGTTTTTATATTTTTGATTTTATTTTAGTTAGTTTTTATTAATTTTATATGCTTTCGTCTTTTTATTAGTACGGTTTATATATATATTTATATATATTTACATATATACACACTAGGGGTGTAACGGTTCACAAAATTCACGGTTCGGTTCGATACGATACACTGATGTCACGGTTCGGTTCGGTTCGGTTCGGTACGTTTTAGATACAGCAAAATGCAAAAACATCTCAACTTTTCAGAATGCCGCAAGCGCACCGCGGGTCATGTGACAAGAACTAACCAATCAGCTTCATCCTTTCCCATAACAACGTTGAAAACTCAGCCAAGATGAAGGAACAGCTGATTATAGTTGTATATGGATTGCAATTTTGAAATAAATTTAGTAGCAGAGCTACTGCAAGCGATTTTTAGAGCTGCAAATCCATTTATCCTTCGCTGAAATTTCCGCGTCTCATGGAGAGAGCACGTCATTGTTGCTTAGCAAAGACAGACGCCTCATGAGCGCTTCTGCCCGAGCGCTTTGGAAAGGAGGAGAAAGACGTGCTTAGCGTTTTCCACGCGTTTTTAGGAGCGATATGTGAACGGACCCTAAGGCGCTCGCTCACTCAGCACGCGCTGAAGGCTCATTGCAAAATGTCTAATGCATTTAACAGACCAGAAATATAAGATCCTAAAATAACCAACAGGTCTGGTGTTTGGGTGCACTTTGGATTCCCTGTAAGCTATAATACTGGTGTCTAAATGCTGCAGGCATAGTTTGTTGCGTGCATGTTTCTCCTTTTTTTCGTCTTTTCCCAGATACTGACACAATAAGGTGATGTCGGCGTAAATGAGTTGACATGTTTCAAGTATTCACGCTGGTGTTTTTTTTTTTTTTAAAGCAATGAAGCAACCGCGCGAAGCCCTCACTATATAGGATTTTAGAAAGAATGCAGAGCACTAGTGTAGTGTGCAAACTTACCACAGTGTGGATTTCAGAAAGTGTGCAAAGACTTCACGTGCACACTTACCATAACATGGATTTACAAATAATGTTCTAAGGAGGGGCTCTCATGTCACTCTGATCGAGCAGCTCATAGATGGAATCATGCATCTCAAACAATATGTTTGAGAGTCATCTTCTTTTTCTAGTCTGTTAAACGCATTGGCCATTTTGCAACGAGCCTTCAGCGCGTACTGAGTGAGCGAGCGCCTGACTGAGTCATAACATAACATAAACATAAGTTGGTGTTTTTTTCTTCTTCGGGAGTGTCAGGGGCGTTGCCTGTTACGTCGTTTGGGTTATTGGGCTACCTTGTTGAACGCATATCATTATAATTCTCTTTTTTTTTCAAATATAATTAATTAGTCCAACGAACCGTTCGGTATGCATAATGCGTACCGCGTACCGAACCGAAAGCGTCGTACCGAACGGTTCAATACGAATACGCGTATCGTTACACCCCTAATACACACACATAAAAACATATATATGTGTGTGTGTGTGTGCATATATATATATATATATATATATATATATATATGTGTGTGTGTGTGTGTGTGTGTATATGTGTGTGTATAGATCGATAGATTTATGTTTTATAATTTTTTATCCAGTTTTATTTATTTCCAGTTAGTACCTTTTCATCTAATATTTATATTAAAATTTTGCCTTTTTATTTTAATAAAAAAGAGGGTTTTAATAGTTTTAGTTAACTTTAATATAACTCTAGTGGTGTCATGTTGAACTTGGTAGTTTGACACACTAAAAAAAATGCATGATTAGTTATTTATTACACATTAAAGACTGTCTCTTACTGCTTCTGACTGACGGAGAGAACATGTTTAAATACATTTGCATATTTGTCTAACATAGGTCCAGAAGCTTCAATGCATGTGTCCCGTGGACATCCGTGGTGTTTTCCAGCTGGACGAGCGGAGGAGAGATGCTGTGATCGCTCTCGGGATCTTCCTGCTGGAGTCTGAGCTGCAGGTACTGCTTTAACACGATTAAAGGAATAATCCAGAAACCAAAAATGTTAATGTAGTACTACTACAGTGTAAGCAAGTTAGTCAAAAGTATTTCAATAGCACCTTTCACAGACAAGGAGTTACGCTTTACAAAAAAAATAATACGTTTAGAAGTGAGCAATAATGGTCTGTAGTGCTGAATTGTATGTTTATTTGCTCCTCCAGCACAAGGACGCTATTGTCCCCTACTTGTTGGGTTTGCTGAAGGGATTACCCAGGGTGCAATGGATCGAGGAGAGCTCAGAGAGAAAAGGGCGAGGTATAAAAATATATTTTGGTCTTTTTATCACATTTCCTGATGGTATTCTCACTTACTCCTGATCTTGCATGCCTCTCATCTTTGCGGTTTCAGAAGCGCTTCCCGTTGCGGAGAATTTCTCCTTCTGTTTGGTGACCACGCTCTCAGACGTTGCTCAGATGGACGAGTCCATGCGAATCCAAGTGTGTCTCTGCTTGTTTCATTTGCTAATCTGAGTGAATCTGCAACCAAGACATGTGGTTGTCATAAGAGTGTAGTTCCTTGGTTCTGTTACTGATTTTACTGTCCTGTTGTATTTAAAGGGAGATGTTTAATTGCTGATAGGTTGTATTATCTCTTGCAGATTTTGGAGGCTGTAACGAACCTCATGCAGGTGCTACAGAAAATGTGTCAGAACATCGAAGGCCAAGATAAAGGTCAGTGTTTTCTTCCCATCCTGAATACCTTGCTCATATGAAATTCATAGCTTTCATAATGCAAGACAGATCAAAAAAGAAGGAAGGCATCTAGAATTGATTAGATATTGAAACATATTATTGGTTAACATTTTATGATTAATGAGAAATATTTGGGGTAGGATTTTTTAAAAATGTTTTTCAAATATTTTTTAACATGTTGTGAAATACTATAGCAATTTAGAACTAGACAAAAAAGTTGGTTAAGACAAACTTTAGGTTGGCTTGAGAAAGCCTAGCCTGAAACTTCTAAGCAGTTGTTGCCTAGCCAGAGAGTCTGAAAAAGTTTCAAGTTTGATGGCAAGTTACAAGCATGTCACTAGCATGTTTCTAGCATGATTAGCATGTCACTAGCATGTTTCTAGCATGATTAGCATGTCACTAGCATGTTTCTAGCATGATTAGCATGTCACTAGCATGATTAGCTTGTTACTAGCGTGTTTCTAGCATGAGTAGCATGTTTCTAGCATGATTAGCATGTCACTAGCATGATTAGCATGTCACTAGCATGATTAGCTTGTTACTAGCATGTTTCTAGCATGAGTAGCATGTCACTAGCATGTTTCTAGTATGATTAGCATGTCACTAGCATGATTAGCTTGTTACTAGCATGTTTCTAGCATGAGTAGCCTGTCACCAGCATGTTTCTAGCATGATTAGCATGTCACCACTATGATTAGCTTGTTACTAGCATGTTTCTAGCATGAGTAGCATGTCACTAGCATGTTTCTAGCATGATTAGCATGTTACTAACATTTTCGTAGCGTGATTAACAAGTTACAAGCATGATTAGCAAGTGACTAGCACACCGCTAGCATAATTAGCATTTTTAATGTTCAAATATTTTTTTACATGTTGTGAAATACCAATTTAGAATAACAAATTATTATAATATAAACATATTTTAATTAATAATAATTATTATAAATAATGGTCTATAATAAATTGAGCAGAATGATTTCTGAAGATCATGTGACACTGAAGACTGGAGTAATGATGCTGAAAATACAGCTTTGCATCACATGAATAAATTCTATTTTACAGTATATTCAAATAGAAAACATTTCTTTCAATTGCAATAATATTACAGTTTTAACTGTATTTTTGTTTCAAGAAATGCTGCCTTGGTGACCAGAAGAGACTTCTTTCAAAACAATATAAGTTCATTAATATTACAAACATTTGACTGGTAGTGTATTTAATTTGAAAATATATTTATATATATTTTAGAATATGTAGTTGTTTTTTTTATCACAATACGACAAGCTACAGTTAGTCAGAATCCATTTAAATAAATAAATAGGGTCCATTTTAATTTCATGTTGACTTAAATATTAGTGTCTCTTTCTTCTAAATGTTCCTTCCCAGAATACCTGTGTAAATACACCGTGCCCTGTCTGCTCGGCGTGGTGCGAGCGTTCGGCCGCTACAGCAACACAGAGGAGCCGCTGCTGTCCAAACTCTTCCCACGGGTCAGTCCTCAGCCCTTGGGTGCAGGAGACGGGGCAGAAGTCACCCGACGACGATCCTTTAACGATTTCCGCTCCATCTTACCCAGCTCACTCCTCACCGTCTGCCAGAGCGACACTTTACGCCGTAAAACCAGCAGCGTTTCCAGCATCTCACAACAGGTACCAGCAGAGGGCGTCCGCATCTTTCAGCAATCAACAAACTGAGGCTGGAAATGCATTCAACCGGAGATGAACGTTTTAAATTCATTTAAAGTCATGTTGCATGCGCTGCAAAAAATATCTTCCTCCATACAGGTATTTTTGTCTTGTTCTCCAGTGCAAATCTCTAAACATTCTTAAATACATTTACTTGAGATGCTAAAAGAAGATATGAAGGCAGAAACTAGTTTTTGTGTAATCATACAGTAAGCTCACTTCACTCTGATGAATTATTTTGTGTCCCCTTCCATTTATTCCTTAAATTGTGTTGGTCTTCAAAAGGTCTTTAATTTACTGTCACAGAAACCTGCAGAAACTCAGTGTCCTTTGATTAAAACGTGAAATAATACTCTAGTATCACAAACAAACTCTTGATAGGAATAAACTGCAATAAAAAAACAAGTTCTGTTAAGCAGTTGCTAAAGGTGCTTATATAGACACGTGCGATCAAAAAAAGCATTGTATACAATTGAAATACAAAAAAATAATAATAATACTAGATTATAAGATTCAGCATTTGTTGAATATGTGATTTTGTTAATAATGGCATCTTTTTGTTTTCTAGGGCAGTCCAGAACATGCCGGACTTCCTCCCAGTTCTCCCGCTGACCCTTCTGCTCCTTATTTTGAAGGTAACTTTTTTTACTATTAGTTTTGTTTACTAGACAGTATTTTTAATAGAGTAGACATGTTTGGACGAGCGTTTGATGCACAGAAATGCTGTCTAGGTTTGATGGTAGCTCTACACGATTATAACAGAAATCATAATTGTCGATTATTTCCTTGAAATTGTAATTGCGATTATTAATTACGATTATCCCTATTATTTGCTGTTAATACCATTTTCTGATGCAACTGCATGCCGTATTTATATATGAAAATAAACAAGTTGAAAACTTTAAAGCCTCAAATGTCAACCATACTTGGGATTGGTTTCTTCTTCCAGTAAAAATATGAATTGTATTATAATGTTATATTAAAGCTAAAATGAAAATAATGGGAACAACCCTTAAGATAGCATGCAGAAAGAAAAAAATGCATCTTAACCAATCAGAATAACATAAGTGAACTAACTACAGCTTTGAATGATTACATAATTGTGACATCCATAATTGTAATCAGGATTCGATTATAATTGATGGGTGTTTCCCTGGTTTTGTTTCTGTGCTCCAGCGGGCTCGTATCTTCCTGACGGCAGCGCTGTGGACCCTGACTACTATTTCTCCACCATCAGCTCCAGTTTCTCCGTCTCGCCGCTCTTCACGGGCAGCAACAGTAAAGGGTTTGATGCACCGCTGGATTTACTGAGGCAGCTTCTGCAGATGGTCAGTCTCTGGATGCTTTCCACTACTGGAGTATATCATGTGATATATTTTTGTTCACTCTTTGGTTCCTTCTCTTCTCGGATAGGTCGAGCGGTTTGTGTCAGAATCCTTTATGAAGACACTGGATCAGACTATGGTTGGGGTTCTGGAGGTACCTGCTTTGATTCGGATGCTTCTGCTTTGTTCTGTTCAAGAGACACTCTGTTGGTTTCTGGACATTTGCTTTCTCTTGCAGGTCAATGCATCAGTTAATCTCTTCTACAAGACATTCAGTGATCCGCTGTATGTGGCCATCTTTAAAATGCTGAGAGACACTTTATACTACATGAAAGGTACATTGATAATAGTGTGTAATGCATGGATTTGATTTTTTAAAACCTTGAAATAGTGTTAATTCAAACATGTTGTTTTTATTCTGTTACAAGTACATGCATTTTAATAAATTACAAAATAAATAATTTTTCCTCTTATTTTTATTATTGTTATTATTGTGATATCACTATCTGTTAACATTTATTATCTCTTATAGCAATATATTTTAATTTATTGTGATTATTTATATAATTAAATTATATTTTTTCTATTCTATTCTATTCTATTTTTTTAATTATGTATATTATATAAATATTTGCAATTTATTACAGTAATAAAAATCAAATTATTTTTGTGCCATTATATGTATTATTAATCTGCTATATTTATAGTAATTGTTGTTGTTATTATTAATAATTGTATCATTCTTATTCTATTGTATGTATTATTATAACAATCAATAAAAATAATATATTGACAAATAAATAAAATATAACCAAAATGTGTTTAAAAAATAGCACATGTGCTATTATAATTATTATTAATGAGTTATATTTAATATTATAAAAACAAATAAATCAAATCAAATTAAAAAAAATGTAAAATTGGCATCAAAATATTTAAATAATTAGTAGAAAGGTTTTTTTTTTAGGTAAATTTTACGAAAAATAAATAAAAAGAAAATATATTTTTCTACACATATTAGCAAAATCAGGTAAGCCACAAAATGTTGTTTAACATCTCTGAGTAACTCTAGTTTCTGGTTTTGGTAACCCCTGCTACTGTTATGTGATGGTTTGATGTAGACCTGCAGGTGTCGTTCGTGAAGGAGGTTCATGACTTCGTTCTGGAGCAGTTCAGCAGCAGTCAGTCTGAGCTGCAGAGGATCCTGCATGACGTGGAGAATCTGCACAGCGAGCTGAACCCGCTCAAACTGCGCTGTCAGGCCAATGCTGCCTGCGTGGACCTCATGGTGTGGGCCGTCACCGAGGAGCAGGGTGAGACTCGCATCATGTATCTCACATCTGTGTCATCTGACTTCTCTAACCATTTATTCTTTGGCTCGTTTCTGTCAGGTGCAGAAAACCTCTGCACAAAACTAACCGAGAAGCTGCAGTCCAAGACGTCCAGCAAGGTCATCATCGCTCACATGCCTCTGCTCATCTGCAGCCTACAGGTGCGTCCAGAGTTCATTTTCATTTCATTTTGAACATTTAAGGGTTAAAAAGCAACATTTGTGGCATTTCTTGGAGCAGGGTCTCGGACGGCTGTGTGAGCGTTTCCCAGTGGTTGCTCATTCAGTCACCATGTCTCTAAGAGATTTCCTAGTGGTGCCTTCACCTGTGCTAGTGAAGCTCTACAAATACCACAGTCAGTACAACACAGGTGAGATCCTCCCCTTCATATCTAGATTTATGCTGCGTATATTTGCTGAAAATGTACTCATCCTCAGGCCATCCAAGATTAGGACAGTGTTGGGAACGTTACTTTAAAAAAGTAATTAGTTATAGTTACTCACTACTTGTTCCAAAAAGTAACTGAGTTAGTAACTGAATTACTCTATAATAAAAGTAATTTGTTACCAGGGAAAGTAACTATTTGCGTTACTGTAAAAAAAAAAAAAAAAAAAAAAGTTGCTACATGTCAAAGAATTTGTACTTTTTTTTTTTTTTTCGCAGTTTTCACAAGTCAGTTGAAATGAGTAGAACAGACAGGTGTTCGTACATAACTTTCAATATTTATTGCACGTCAACAGACAGCAAGAGTTTTATCCTGCACTTCAAGTATTATCTTTGTAAGAAACGTGTTTTTGGCCACTAGCTTTGTAGATGCGTGTGTCACACATTACATGAACACATTACATGCACGTTCTTGCCTTTGACCACAATGAATTTGAAATAGTGCTTATATCTTCACCTTGAAAATGCCAACTTTTCATCGGATTGCTCCTGACTCGCCATCTCTGCTGTGAATCTCTGTGTAACTGTTGCGTGTGTGTGTGTGTGTGTTTGGCACCGCTGGGGCTGCCGCGTGTGCCGGCATGTGTGTAAAAACACTGGCTCTGATTGGCTACCATGAAACACATGACTCTGCCTTAGCCAATCATAATCGCTTATCTCGTCATTAACCCACCTCCTCACTCGCTGTGTGAGCCAGGGGTGCGTTCGGATTGCATAGTTTATTAAATCTATGCATAGTAACGCACCGCATTTAACGTTCAGTAACGTTAACAGCGTTGTAACGACGGGAAAAGTAATTAGTTAGATTACCACGTTACTGAAAAAATAACGTCGTTACCTAACGCCGTTCTTTTAAACACCGTTATTCCAAACGCTGGATTAGGATGAGTTGGTTTCTGCATCAGATTTGTAGAAATGTAGCATTGGATCACTTGCTCACCAATGGGTGCTCTGCAGTGAATGGGTGCCGTCAGAATGAGAGTCCAAACCAGTGTTGAGTACTCGAGACTCGGACTCGGTCTTGGACTCGGTCTCGAGACCGTATTTTAATGGTCTCGGTCTTGTCATGGACTCGTGTGCATTTTGACTCGGTATTGACTCGGACTCGAACATATTAGGAATCGGACTTATGCCCGAGTCCACTCGAGTCCCAATCAAAATATTTCATGATTATTAATTTCATGATTATTACTTTATGATAATGTTTATTTAAATTGATGTATGTTTGAGACATCCAATGACTGGTGATTTTCTTTTGACGTGAGACGTTGGACCAGCGACACACTGGATGTGTGGCGCAAGCGTCTCAGCTGCGTGGCGTGTCTGTTTTTAATTCGGCTCCCATTTTAACAGGTTAGAGCTTGCAGACTGCCTGCGTGAGACGCGCGTAAAACCCGTGCATGCTAGAAATAGAACCGACGCCTATTTTTCACGCGACACGCGTGCATGTTGGAAGCGCTTCCAGGCAAAAAAGTAAAATATGTTTATATGTCATTTTGTACACAAATACATATTAATTCATGACATTTTGATATTTGAAAGTCTATAGGTTGGCATAAATTCAGATATAAATGTAATTTAAAAATAAATTAATAATGAACGATTTTCAAATATTGCACCTGTCAAACATACTCTATTGTGCCGTCAATACTGTTGACGGTGTCCTATCAGTAGGTATGTATAAAAAAAAAAAAAAAAAAAAAAAAAAAAAAAATAAATTTGATATTGTTGTCATGAAGACAAGAGCCTGGTTTTTCGGCGGCCTCCCTCTGTCTCCTACAGCAGCAGCAGTGCGCCAAGCGCCGCGTGCAGGCACGCTTCTGGTGTGTAAAGACACAGAAAACGCGAAGCAGCCACCACCTTTCTGGCACGCAGCAGAGAAGCCACGCAGCCAGTGTGTCACCGGCCTTAAGTTACCCTCCTGCCATCCGCCTGTAGTGATCCCGCTTTCCAGGAAGCCACATTGCTACATTATTTCTCTCAGCTGTGTTATTTTTACAAAGTAGGACAACATGGTCACAGAAAAAAAAACAAATATCGTTTTATAAACTTATATAATGAATACAGACACAGACTGACTGTCTCAACACTAATCATCTCCCCCCAAAAACATGTCTGACAGAATGCATTGAACTTATATGGCATTTGATCCAGCTTTCTTCCCCTGGCACATACACACTTTTGCATGAAATTTTCCTGGACTGTCAGTTGGCTCTTGTGTGTATGCCCTCCGTAACTAAAAAAAAAACTTGGACTAGTGTGTATTTTACCCTGCATTAAAATGCACCATCCAGGGAAATAAGCATTAGATTATCCGTTGCTGTTACAGAAAGTTATAAAATGGTAACTGTTGTCAGTCCCCGCTTCCTCTGCACCAGTAGAGAGTGTTTTTAGTCGGGGTGGATTGATCATGAGACCACATCGTGCTTGGTTGGGTAGCTGGATGGTCTCCTCACTTATTTTTTTGAAAAGTAATTATGCCCATCTGTAATCCTCACAACATCTAAAGTGCACATAATCCAAGACATTGTAAGGATATTAGCAGTCATTAGTTAAGCTTCAAGGTTAAAAGTTATGTAAAAGCTGTTACAGTTGAACATTTACAGGTATAGTGCTACAGTAATGTTACTTGTACTAGAAAGGTTATATGGATGTGTATAGTGGTACAACGATGTTATGTGAAAATGAGCACTTAATATTGACAAGTTACAATTCATAATACTAATAAAATTACCTTTAAACCACATACTATGTGGCCCTTTTACCCTTTATTATTTCCACCAAACATTTTACATACTCTTGAAGATTTCTTTAGGTCTTGTCTCAGACCCAATCTCTCTGGTCTCGGTCTTGACTCGGACTCGACCCTTTCTGAACTCGGTCTTGACTCGGACTCGACCCTCTCTGGACTCGATCTGGACTCGGACTCGAATGAGCTGGTCTCGACTACAACACTGGTCCAAACAGCTGATAAAAACATCACCCATTCACTGCGGAGCATCCATTGCTTAACAAGTGATGCTACATTTCTCTAAATTTGTTTCAATGATGAAACAAGCTCATCTGCATCTCACATGGCCTGAGATCGAGTGCATTTTCAGCAATTTGTCTTTTTTTTTGTGAACTATTGCTTTAAGAATATAAAAATTTGAATCAGCGCAAGCAGTCCAACTCCATTTCCCACTAAACAGGAACAGGAGAGATCAAGATCCATGTGACCAATGAGCATTCCCAGTCCACCTTTAGTTCTCACTCCAGTAAGAAGAGCCAGCCATCCATGTATGAGCAGCTCCGAGACATTTCCATCGACAATATATGCAGGTAAACCTCATTTATACCTTATTAAATGATTTGCAGCTGAAAGTGATGCCTGGTTCTTCTACAAGAGTTTAGGAGTAGAGTTTTCCACATCATAGTATGTTAAAGTTTGCAGCAAATCAGTATATCAGAATGGTTTCTGAAGATCATGTGACACTGAAGACTGCTGTAATGATGCAGAAAATTCAGCTGTGCATCACAGGAATACTTTGCATTTGAAATATCATTCGTATGGAATTCTTAGTTCACCACAGTTCTAATAAGTCACTAATTAGGGACTTTTTGTGTCATTCCAGGTGTTTAAAAGCAGGTTTGTGCATGGACTCGGTCATTGTTGAGGCTTTCCTAGCCAGTCTTTCCAACCGTCTCTACATCTCGCAGGAAAATGACAAGTATGTTCTTAAAATCTGAAAATAAATCATGCATCTTGATCCAACATGAAATGATATTGGTTATTAAATACTTAAAAGTCTTTCATTCTTATTCTAAATCTCTGAAGCGGATTTTAAGAAAATGGGGCAATCCCTAAAACATGATTTGTGTTCCTTTCCCACAGGGACGCCCACCTCATCCCGGATCACACTATCCGAGCATTAGGACACATCGCCGTGGCCCTGAGGGACACTCCTCGTGTGATGGAGCCCATTCTTCAGATCCTGCAGCAGAAGTTCTGCCAGCCGCCGTCTCAGCTCGACGTCCTCATCATAGATCAGCTGGGCTGTATGGTCATCACAGGAAACGTACGCCAGCGTTTCTGTCTTCTGTCACAGGAAGTGGTTTGATCGGCCTGATGGGGCTAATGTTTCCTGTCTGTTTGTCTCCCACAGCAATACATTTATCAGGAAGTCTGGAACTTGTTCCAGCAGATTAGTGTGAAGGCCAGCTCGATGGTTTACTCCACCAAAGACTACAAGGATCATGGATACAGGTGATGATCTACAGTGGATTGTTTCAGGCTTGGCGACTTTTCCTTTCTGCTGTATGTGGATGGAGAAAAATCATATTACCGTATTTTCCGGACTATAAGTCACACTTTTTTTCATAGTTTGGCTGGTCCTGCGACTTATAGTCAGGTGTGACTATTTAATAATTATTTATCAAAATTAATTAGACATGAACCGAGAGAAATGAACCAAGAGAAAACATTACCGTCTCCAGCCGCCAGAGGGCGCTCTATACTGCTCAGTTCTCCTGTAGTCTACACTGAAGACATAGAGCGCCCTCTCGTGGCTGGAGACGGTAATGTTTTCTCTTGGTTCTTGGTGCCAAATAAATGCGACTTATAGTCCAGTGTGACTTATATATGTTTTTTTACTCATCATGACGTATTTTTGGACTGATTCGACTTATACTCAGGTGCGACTTATAGTCCGAAAAATACGGTAATTGCACTAGATAAAATCAAGCACATTTTTTTTTTATTTGTCTAGCCGTAATTGACTTGCCAAGTAATCAATGTAAAAACAACGTCAACAACACATACTGACTAAAAATAATAAATTATTTTAATTTACATAATTAACACAATAAACCAAATAAACAAAATTAAATATTATAAAAAATATTTATTTTATTATTAATTTATTTTTAAGCAGCCTCTTATGAACACTGAGGCTAAAGTAACATTAATATTGTATAATATAGGTTTAGATTTTAATATATAAATAAAATGAAATTCAGGTGTGTCATCAGTGGAGAATATTACATTTTAAATTATATATAAATAGAAAACAGTTATTTATATTAACAATGTTACTGTTTTTACTAATCAAATAAACGCAGCCTTAGGGAACAGTAAAGAGACTTCTTTAGAAAAAAAAAACATTAAAATAACTAGTATATACTGGACTATGGACTATTATACACTACATATGAATATGTATAAATAATATGAAAATTCAGTAAGTCGGGAGAAATTCTCAATGCATTGCTATACTGTTTCATCTTAATGTTGTCAGTGATGTCAGTTTGGTGGTGTTTATGCAGACACTGTTCTCTGGCCGTGATCAATGCTCTGGCCAACATCGCAGCAAACCTGCAGACGGAGCAGATGGTGGATGAGCTGCTGGTGAATCTGCTGGAGCTGTTTGTGCAGCTGGGGCTGGAGGGGAAGAGAGCCAGCGAAAGATCCAGTGAGAAGGGCCCGGCCCTCAAGGTACCCAACCTTCACATTATAGCCCTGTATTATTATTTCTCTGATTCATTGTAGAAGCAGCATGCAATGTACAGCACATCTAGCATTCATCATATGGGACACTGTAAATGTTATAAGGGTTAAAGAGGAATTAGAGAAAGGTAGTGTGGTCTGCTAAAAGTTGCAACAGGAAGGGTTGCTTGAATTCAGAGGACAGTGCTGTAATAGGATATGAGACTTGCATGACACATCTAGCTAAAATGTGACTCTAGACCACAAATGCAGATATAAAGGTATTTTTTATTTTTATTTTTTATTTTTATTTTTATAAATAAGCTTTTTTTTATTGATGTATGGCTTGTTATGATAGTACAATATCTGGCCGAGATTCAACTGTTTAAAAAAGTCTAAATCTTGAGAAAATCGACTATAAAGTTGTATAAAATAAAGTTCTTAGCAATGCATATTACTAATCAAAAATTAATTATATTATATTGATATATTTACAGTAGGATATTTACAAAATATCTTCATGGAACATGATCTTTACTTAATATCCTAATGATTTTTGGCATAAAAGAAAAATCTATAATTTTGACCCAGATCATGTATTTTTGGCTATTACTACAAATATACCCCAGAGACTTCAGACTGCTCTTGTGCTCCAGAGACACAAATGGAGTATTTGAGTAATGTAGTGTTTCTGCTTTTGAATGTGTGTTTTTCCTCAGGCGTCCAGCAGCGCTGGGAATTTAGGAGTTCTGATTCCTGTCATTGCTGTGGTAAGAGAATGGCATTTCTGCAAATGGGACACATTTTTTTCTTAATATTCGTTTCATGATATAGAAATAAATAATTAGGTGAATGAATAAAGATGAAACTTTTATAGTTACTGTTTTACTCTTTAACCAGCTTTTTTACTGAACCAAAAATCTATATAAATGAAAAAAAAAAAGTTTTGTTTGCGAAGTTAGTTTTTTACTGTGCCCCACATAAATTGTAATTTTATTACAAGGGCTACAAAAAAACAGTAATATTGTGAAATATTATTACAATTCAAGTCTTCAATAATGTGTTTCTTGTTAAATGTTTTCCTGTAACGATGCAATAATTTGTTATTTTGTTTATGACTGTCATAAATTCTACATTGTCATCATGGGAATAAATCACATTTGAAAATATATTTCAAATAGAAAATAACATTTAAAAATATGATTGTTTTACTTTATTTGTAATCAAATAAATCTAACCCAGATTTGGACATTTTTATTGCAAAATGTAAAATGTAATGTAAAATTCGCAAACTCTGTTAATTAAAATGTATACGCTTTATTTTACTCTCCAAATATAATAATTTTGGTTAAAACCCGATTGTGTCAAGCTGTTCATAATTTCATCTGTCTGTTTTTTTTTTTTTTTTTTTTATACAGCTGACCAAACGTTTGCCGCCCATAAAAGAGGCCAAACCGAGACTGCAGAAGCTGTTCAGAGATTTCTGGCTGTATTCGGTTGTGATGGGCTTCGCTGTCGAGGGCTCAGGTCAATCACTTATATAAGTAAAAATATTTATAACGGTTTATTTTCTTAAGATTTTACTTATTTTCTAGTTAAAAATACCTAATCGTAGTTATATATGAACGAAGGAAGCTCTGTAATAATTCTGCTACTATTTCTGTGTTAAAAATAACCCAATATTAAATAACAGATTAGCATTAGCCATCCAATTTGAAGGTCTGAATATTGATTGATTTGGTCATGTTTCACGTCCAGGTTTGTGGCCGGAGGAGTGGTACGAGGGAGTGTGTGAGATCGCAACCAAATCCCCGCTGCTGATGTTCCCGAGCGGAGAACCGCTGCGCTCAGAGCTGCAGTATAACTCTGCGCTGAAGAACGACACGGCCACTTCAGTACGACTACATCAGTCTGACTCTTGATATCAAAGACGGATTGCTCCCTGCTTCACCAAATCAGACGCTTTTTCTTCTAGATCTTTATACAACACCCAAAGTTTCAAAGCAGCTTCACAGTGATGAATAATGTTGCAAAATTTTATCAATTATGAAGCAAACTCATTCGCAATATGGAAGACAATAGTGTCATTACCCTATAGAGGCCCGTATACATCAACAAATTAAAAAAACTGCGACTTTTTATCTCACAATTCAGAGAAAAAAAGTCGTAAGTATGAGATATAAACGTTTCCCTCACAAATCTGAATTTACAGCACACGATTTTGCATTGATTGCAGAATGTATTTTAATTCTGACATTTTTCCTTGAGTTTACATTTTGCAATTCTAGTAAATATATATGGATTAGTAATATGCATTGCTAAGAATTTATTTGGACAACTTTAAAAGCTATTTTCTCAGTTGTTTAATGTTTTTGCTCCCTCAGATTCCAGATTTTCAAATAGTGGCATCTCAGACAAATATTGTCAGATTCTAATAAACCATACAGCAATGGAAAGCTTATTTATTCAGATTTCAAAGAATGTACACTTTAAGACTGGTTTTGTGGTCCAGCGCTCATTATGGTTTAGTTCCCCGCCCCAGTATATATTCAGTTACTTTAATTGATTAAATATAAACATTTAGTCCACTAGAAAAAATCTTTATTTGGGGGCAGCCCTGGTTTATGTTCCTCACTTGTGAGTTTATATGAGAAATCTGAGTATGAGTTTTTTTATGAGGAAATCATAAAGTCACAAATAACTTTTGTGGCGACAAATTGCTAATGCTACCGATTATGAATTGTCTAGTTCAGCATGACGGCTGAAATTGAGCAGTTTTTAGCTGTGAACTGAACTGAATGTGTTGTGTTTGTAGGCCGAGCTGAATGATTTGAGAAGCACCATCATTAACCTGCTGGATCCTCCGCCGGAGGTGGCTGCGCTCATCAATAAACTGGACTTCGCCATGTCCACCTACCTGCTGTCCGTCTACCGTCTGGAGCACATGAGGTGCGTGAGGAAATCCCGCTCTGTTTCAGACTGGTGTATTTCCTTGCTTCAACATGACCACGTGTGTCTTCTCAGGGTGTTACGCTCTCTGGATGCCGATCGCTTTCAAGTGATGTTTCGATATTTTGAGGACCGAGCGATCCAGAAGGATAAATCAGGTGGGCTACAACATTCATCTGTTTCTGGATGATTTAAGACGACTTCTGATTCTGTTTTCTACTTTTCACTAGCACTCCTGTATATATTCTGAAG
>NW_020525010.1:17500-35000 GCF_003368295.1 Carassius auratus | reverse complement strand
TTTTTCATTTAGCTGAAATAAATTTCGTTTTAAAATATTTCATTTTATTTTATTTTGTTTATTTGTGCCCAGTTAAATTAAATGGTAAATGGTTTAAAAATATTTTTTATTTTATTCTAGTTTGGAGTTAACTTTTTTTTTTGTACTAACAGTTTTTTTTTTTTTATGGTTTTCGTTAATAATAATATCCCCGTTTCAGAGCACTCAGCTCACAGAGAGACCAGCATGTGTGAAGAAAGACTACTCCAACTTCATGGCCTCCCTCAACCTGAGAAACCGCTATGCTGGAGAGGTAATAACGCATAATAAAGCAGAGGCTGCTGGGTATTTTATGAAAGAAGCTCAGAGTCTTAACTCCTTGCGTGTCTCGTATGCAGGTGGCAGGGATGATCCATTTCTCTGAGGCCATGCGGAGCACGATGGATCTGAACAAGCTGATGATTCGTCAGATGAATGAAGCTCTGGACGGAGGTCAGCCGGAAGCCTTCACTGAAGCCATGTTCAAAATGACTGCGCTGCTCATCAGCTCCAAAGGCATGTTTCTACATTGAAAATAGATGCTCATACCATCAAGTTGCATAATGAAACACTGGAATATACTAAAAATGAAGTTGAACTTCACAGTATGTTGTTGTTTTTTAATAGATAAGAGGAAAAGAAGCTCAGTGCAGTTATTAACAAAGTCATGATTCAATGTTGTGTTTATTGTGTAGAATGGGATCCTCAGCTCCTGCATCACCTCTGCTGGTCTCCATTAAAGATGTTCACGGAGAATGGCATGGAAACTGCTATTGCCTGCTGGGAATGGCTTCTGGCTGCGAGGACAGGCGTTGAAGTCCCTGTAAGATACACACATGTATAAGTAGAGCTGTCGTGATGCCGTTATTTTGTCAGTGAATACCAATGCCAGTCACGTAATACGCTCCTCAAAAGCCAAATTAAAAGTAAGTAATCTCAAGTAATTATTGCAGTAATTTATAAGTAATAAAACAGGTTAAAAAGGCGAGTAAATAACATAGAGATGTATTCGAATTCCCAAGATGAAATAATAAAGCAGCAGAAACATAGTGACATGTAAAATAGTACTTTATGATACTATTGTAATCATTCATATAATTGAATCTTATTATATATAAGTAACTTTATATATAATAATAATAAAAAACCTCAAAACATTTGCACATGTAAAAGTCTAGGTGTAGTAAACAGTACTCCTAAATGTGACTCTGGAGCACAAAGAAGCATTTTGAAGTCTCGGGTATATTTGTAGCAATAGTTAAAATACATGAATCATATGTGCCAAAAAGCATTAGGATATTAAGTAAAGATCATGTTCCATGAAGATATTTTGTACATTTCCTATTGTAAATATAACAAAACTTAATTTTTGATTAGTAATATGCATTGCTAAGAACTTTAAAGATGATTTTCTCAATATTTAGTTTTTTTGCTCCCTCAGATTCCAGATTTTCAAATAGTTGTATCTCAGCCAAATATTGTCCTCCTAACAAACCATACATCAATGGAAAGATTAAAGTTAACCCTTGTGACTGGTTTTGTGGTCCAGGGTCACAAATCTGTGCTATTATATTAGCTATGCAGGTTTTCCAATGCTTCTCCTCCTCTGTTCTGGGGTCAGTTCATGCGGGAGATGGCAGGAGCGTGGCAGATGACCGTCGAGCTGAAGATGGGGCTGTTCTCTGACGCCCAGCTGGAGGCAGATCCTCTGGCGGCCTCCGAGGAAAGCCAACCCGTCCCCTGTCCGCCCGATGTCACGCCCCACTACACCTGGATCGAGGTTACTTCCTGTTACCCTGTTTATCCGTCCAAGCTCATGAGCATTTTCATAGCTGTGGATTTACCCATCCGAAAACTCCTCTCAAATAGACTTCTTGTGAGGAAATCTCCCTCTCCTTTATTTGGATGAGGGTTGTACTTGTGTATTTGCATCAGTAGACTTGTTACAGAGATGCTCTGTTTTAGCAAATAGGTTTAATTTATTGCAATGCATTTTTTTTTGTTTTCCAAAATGGCATTTCATCCTTGTCTTTCTTTTCCTTTTGTCTAGTTTCTGGTCCAGCGTTTTGAGATCGCCAAGTACAGCAGTGTGGATCAGGTGGAGATTTTCAGCAGTCTTCTGCAGAGGTCTCTGTCTCTCAGTGTTGGCGGCCCTAAAAGCAGCCTGAACCGCCACGTGGCGGCCATTGGACCGCGCTTCAGGTTAGCAAGGAGACCGCTTTGTGAAAAATAGCTTTAAGAGTTGTAAATAAAGTTCATTTAATGAAGTTTTGCTAAAAATCCTGCTTAAAAATTCACATTTGATTCAAATCAAATGGGTAAACGAAGGAAAATAATTGACCAACCACTTAAACTGTCAAGATAAGACAGCAATATAAAAATGTATTTTACATAAGAATAATTAAGATTTTTTTTAGGGTGATTTTTATTTTTCATTCATCAAAAATGTCATTGTTTACACAAATGTGTTACTTGCCATTTCTTATTATTTGTGAAATTTAGTAGCACTTTCTGAAAATTGATTCAAATTCAATCCCACAATTTTGTTTAATTGTAGTTAATTACAGTTTTTTGGTTGACACCAGTGTTATTTTACTGTCAACGAGGTTTTATATATATATATATATATATATATATATATATATATATATATATATAGTGAGAGAAAGAGAAAGTCTTATATTTATATTTTCATTTTAAGTTCAATTCGTTCCCATTTTAATTGAGGATTAGTGATTTGAGAACTAGCTGCATCAAATACATTTGTTTAGATTTTATTTAATTTCATGTTTAGTTTAGTTTTATTAAGTATCTTTTAAGGGATTAGTTTTAATTTTACATTCGGTTAAAGCTGCAGACCGTAACTTTTGGTGCTCCAGGGGTTAATAAACAGAACTGCATGTTCTTTGTGGAAGAACATTGTAGCCGGATCTACTTCTCTCTGTTCATGTCTATGACGAATCATGCAGCTACTGATCTACTCCACTACTTATTATGTACCGTATTTTTCGGACTATAAGTCGCACGTGAGTATAAGTCGCATCAGTCGTAAAATACGTCATGATGAGGAAAAAAACAAATATAAGTCGCACTGGACTATAAGTCGCATTTATTTAGAACCTAGAACCAAGAGAAAACATTACCGTCTCCAGCCACGAGAGGGCGCTCTATGTCTTCAGTGTAGACTACAGGAGAACTGAGCAGCATAGAGCGCCCTCTTGTGGTTGTAGACGGTAATGTTTTCTCTTGGTTCATGTCCCTTAGTTCATTTTTCTCAGTTCATGTCAAATTAATTTTGATAAATAAGTCGCACCTGACTATTAGTCGCAGGACCAGCCAAACTATGAAAAAAGTGCGACTTATAGGCCGGAAAATACGGTAAAAGACTGCAGCTTTCACTATAAAAACCCTGGTTGACTCTGTGAAGAAAAACATCGTTTCTCTGCGCTCAGGTTGTTGACGCTTGGACTTGCCCTCCTGCATTCTGACGTAGTGACCAACACCACCATCCGTAATGTCCTACGTGAAAAGATTTACTCCACCGCCTTCGATTATTTCAGGTACTGCATAGAAAATGTTCGAGTTTTTGCTATGACAATCAAACGATTCAGTTTTAGTTGAGATATCTATTAAAGAGAGGTATCTGATTGCATGTGTCCTTAGTTAATGAAATTAATCAACATTATTTCTATCTGGTTTGTTTTTGTCTCAGCGTGGCACCAAAGTTCCCCACTCAGGGAGACAAGCATCTGCGCGAGGACATCAGCATCATGACCCGCTTCTACGCCAGCATCCTCTCCGATAAGAAGTACCTAGCTGCTAGTCAGCTCGTGCCACCTGGTGAGCTTGGCGCCAATCCCTCTCAAAGCTCCCTATCTGCCGGGATTTTCGGATCACTTATCGTTTCCAGCACTTCTCCGATATCGTTATTAAGTAAGCCTCTCTAGCTGCTACAGTGCAGCAGGAGCATGTTCTGAAAGCATGTTTCCCGCAAATTTGAAGCCTGTACTAAAAATGCACGGCAGTCATCCGGACGGCCGTATTTATCAATTTGTCACAAAGCACAAATTGACAAATGCGTCCGTCCCGTCTCTCTCCGCCTGAAACGCCACCGTCCATCTCTATCCATTGTAGAAAACATGATCTCATCCGAACATTAGCGCTCTCTCTCTCTCTCATGTAAAATGCATGATCATTTCAATATCAGAGAACTAATTGAGACTCCATTCGTCCCTTAAAGCCTCTCCTACATCGCACACAAATCAGTTGCTTGGCTTGGTATTTACTCCTCCAATGTAGAATTTGCAGGCTGCTTTTCCTCGGATGCTGTGTGTTAATAATTCATTAAAGCTAATGGAAAAGGGAAGGAGAAAAGGTGCTGGAATGATGGAACAAAATGGTAAAAGGAGAGAGTTGGGAATAACATTTAGTTGTGTGAGTGAATCCACTCGGGAACATGTCCAGGTCATACCAGATCACTCCTAAATCAAAAGATAGATATGAAAATATATGCTTTTGTTTATTAATAGAGGAAATTGAAAGCTATTTTAGGACCTTTTTATGAAATTTTGCACATTTATCCAAAACTGTGTGTTTTTATGCATTTAAAAATATGTACGGTATGCATTTACATTTCTTTATATAGAGAGAGACAGTGGATATATAATTTTATATTATTTAAAAGTGCACATTTTTTGCACAAAAAATAAAAGAATAGTCTTTTTATTATTATGATTATTATTTTTGACTAATGAATTTAAGGGCTGTTTTTTCATCACCATTATTTACATTTTTAAAAAATTATTTCATTTCAGTTAATTTCAATTTATTGTTGTATGTGCACTAAATATTTTACAAAAATAATACATACATATATATATATATATATATATATATATATATATATATATATATATATATATATATATATATATATATATATATATATATATATATATATATATATATATTTAATGAGGTATAGATAAAGAAATTTTACATTTTCTGTTTTTATACACATATAAACATATTTTTCCCCTGACAACAGTGTCTAAAAATGTATTAAATTGATTTCAGTTAATTACTTTGTGCACATAATATAAAATGCATAACGCAAAGTAATATATATTATAGTTGTTTTATACACACACTCTTATATATCACACTCTTCATGAGATTGACTCTAATAGTGTAGGCACCCGAGAGAAGAGAATAAAGTTCACCAAACCCTTCGTTTAACAGCGTTTCCTCTCACAGACAACCAGGACCCGTCCATGAACAGTTTGTCGGTGATGAACGCCACCGACCCGAGGAACAACATGGACATGACCATGGGTTCCCGTCAGCAAAGCGCTCAGGGCTGGATCAACACCTACCCCCTGTCCAGCGGGATGTCCACCATCTCCAAGAAATCAGGTATCACCCAAACACACAACAGCCGATTGGTTTTAATGGTTTAATCTGTTTAGCCAATGTGCATCTGCTAATGCTGTGATAGCATTACTACTGAACTACTGTTGTGTCACTGGTGGCTTGTTTGTTGAGCAACTTACTCTGAGAGCTGCATTTTAAAGAGTTAAAATATCGCAAGAACACCCAAACACATCCTACTTGGGGAATCCAAAAACCAACAAATTAAAGTTTAAAGAAACAGTTAATTACTAGCACAGAGTGCTTAATGTAAAGTTGTTTCTGCACTTTTGTTCTAGTCTAATCTATAATCAACTGAGATTAAGTACTGATTAATAAAAAATAATGTTATATTGATTTATTTAAATGTTTTATTACATATACAGGGAGAGAGAGAGATATTTATTTATAAAAGTAGTTAGTATAATTAAAAACCATAGCTCCAATAACTAAAATCTGACAGGGTTTTAACTTATTACCAGTCGAGTTTAAAATAAGTAAAATTAAGATGATTTTAAGATTATTTTGGACCATTTATCAGCTAAAAAGGTTGTAAGACACAGTGAGGGTTACTATGTTTAACTAAAACTAAAACCCAAAAAATTATTTTTTACTTTGAATAAAATAAACGTAAAAAAACAAACAAAAAAAAAAAACAATCTTATTGTATTTAAACTCATTGCCAAGGCAATGTTTATTTTATTTAGTTCATGTACTAAACTTAAAAAAAAAAAAAATACTTTAATGACATTTAAGAAACAAAAAATTATACAAATGATTTTATAAAAATTCTAATTAGATTTAAAATGAAAATGGAAAAACACGTGTCTAATGTTTAGTCTTCACGCAGCTGTTACTCTGTCTTCCGTTGTTTTCTCTCACTATAGGCATGTCCAAAAAGAGCAACCGAGGCACCCAGCTGCACAAGTACTACATGAAGCGCAGGACGTTACTCTTGGCCTTACTGGTAGGGAGGTTTTTCCTCAGCCTGGTTCTTAAACCAATACACTTCTGTGTCTTGAGCGTCTCTGTGCTTTCTTTGCAGGCCAGTGAGATCGAGCGACTGACCACTTGGTACAACCCGCTATCAACACAGGAGCTGGTCATCTCCACAGAGCAGTCGGTGGAGACCAGCATCTCCAACTGGAGATCCAAATACATCAACCTGAGTGAGAAACAGTGGAAGGACAACGTCAACTTGGCCTGGAGTATCGCTCCGTATCTGGCCATGCAGCTTCCAGCAAGGTACACCTCCCACGAGACTCTTCTCTGTTTCAGACTGGAGTCACCTCTCCACCCGCTAGTCATTTGTCAGAATGCAGTCCCAGAATCCTCTGTTTCCAGTTAACTCCTCTGACTATTGGAGCTTATTTGAGTTGAACTATTTTAGGATTTTTTCCCCCAGTAACATTGACAATGATGCATATTTTCCCTAATAAAACTCTTACTGTGATTTGGATAGATTATATTTATATTGTATTATATTACATTGTTACATTGTTATATTTAGTGCTGTCAAACGATTAATTCCAATTTAATCGTGTCCAAAAAAAGGTTTTCGTTACATAATGAATGTGTGTGTGTACTGTGTATATTAATTCTGGATATGTAAATACACACAAACAGTATATATTTTGAAAATATTTAAATATAAATAAATAAAAATCTAAAAAATTTTAATGTATAAACATAAGAAAATTTTCTGAAATATATATATGAATGTGCATGTATTCATATATACACAATATATATACACACACAATACACACATTTCGGATGTGATTAATCTTTTGACAGCATTAATTATATTATATTATATTATATTATATTATATTATATTATATTATATTATATTATATTATATTATATTATATTATATTATACAAAAAAGCATTCACATTTTTAAACATCAAGAAATTGTAAAAAAAAAAAAATGGTTTAAAAAGTCCCCCCCCAAAAAAAGTTTTTGTTATATTTTGTTATTATTCAAAAGTGCATTTTTTATTTACGTGAAGAAATCGTTTTCAAAAATTGTATTATGTTTTTTATTTTATTTTTTATTCAAAAGTGCACCGACATTTTTACACAAAGAAATTGTTTTTAAAATACTTGTTTTTTTGTTTTTTTTTTACTCTATTGAGTTAGACGTCTATAGCCAAATAAAATCTGGATTCATTATTTGCAATATCATGTTATGAATGCAATGCGTAGAGTTCAGTATAAAAAAAAAACTTATTTTAAATGGATGACAATTTGAGTTAAATTATATTATTTTATTTATTAAAATATTTTACTGATATTTTTACACACAAAGAAATGGTTTAAAAACCAGTTAATCATCTTTTCCACTCAAAGATAAAGACTCCAATCGTATCAATAAAATCTGGAATGATAATCATTGAAATATTATGCTATTGGAAATGTAACCCAATAATCCTGTTTAACCCTGCACTGTATTATGTGTGTGTTTACTAATGCATTAGAGTGCAGCACCAGTTGATCAGAAAAATGAGGTTTCAGTCCAGTTTTAAGGTTTTGATGTGACTGTATGACCTCTTTTCTTGCTTTGTAGGTTCAAAAATGCAGATGCCATTGTTGCTGAAGTGACGCGTCTGGTTCGTCTGGATCCTGGTGCTGTCAGCGATGTGCCGGAGGCAGTGAAGGTTAGAGCCGCTTTAGGACATTATGTACCACTACGTGCTAAAAATCCCTCTCAATCACTGTGTTCACATGGGCATCAGTAATCTACTTATTTATCATATTCTGAATAAAACAATATTAGGATTAAGGTGTTTGCATGGGTTGCTTTCATGTTCCCATTTTACATGCAGTTTGGGGAGTATTTTACTGAAAGCATGTAAACGTTTTCACTGTTGCATGTGTTTTCCTCTTAGTTCCTGGTGACGTGGCACACCATTGATGCTGATTGTCCAGAGCTGAGCCACATCCTGTGCTGGGCTCCTGCAGATCCTCCCACCGGCCTCTCGTACTTCTCCAGCATGTACCCTCCTCATCCGCTCACCGCTCAGTATGGAGTCAAAGTCCTGCGCTCCTTCCCTCCTGTAGGTACCAGCAGGGCGGCGCTACAGTCTCTGTCTGTTCCACCTTTCTCCCTCTGAGACCCCCATTGACAAGACATTATTATTTCACCGCTGCAATGACAAAGCTGTTCGCTTTCAAAAAAGTTTTTTTTTTTTTTAAAGTAAACTAGCAGTGACAATTTACATTAATAGTTAATAAAAATTGTTAATAAAAATAGTTTAATGAATTATTCAAATGATTACATTCCATAAGTTTCAATAACTAAATGTTTGTTAGGGTTTCCACTTTTTTTAATTACCAGTGAATTCACTTGACTTTTCAAATAATTTGTGTTTACATTTTCTTATATATTTTTTACTCACAAAGAGCAGTTTCTAACCAAAAAATATTTAAAAATATAATATAATATATAAATTCTAATATAGCACTAATATATTATACATTTTTATCATTTTTTATATTTATTCCCACAGCTCTTCCAGGTCTAGAAATCACACTTTTAAAATTGCAGTTTTTACCTGAAAAAAATATTTTTTTAAATTACTAGAAAAAAAGGAAGTCCTTGAAAAATCCTTGACGTTCCCATGACTTCTGAGGTCTAGAAATCTCATTTTTCAAATAGCAGTTTCTTCCCGTTAAAGGTTTTTAGAGCTGATGTTTTTAAAACATTTAAAATATGTATTCCTATGATTTTTTTTTCCAGGTCTAGGAATCACACATTTCAAAAAGCAATTTTTACCCAATAAAATATTTAGAACTTGAATTTATAATATTTTTTTTTAATTGTAATATAAATTTCATGACATTTCTAGGTGTAGAAATCATGCTTTTTAAACCTCTTGAAAAATAACGCTTGAATTAACTAGAAAAAAAAAAAAAAAAAAAAAAAAAAATATATATATATATATATATATATATATATATATATATATATATATATATATATAAGTTAATATTCATTAACTTTTTCATTGACATTTTTTAATATTTTAAATATTAATTCACTTGACTTTTACACGTCTAGAAATGCTTCACCTGAGCAATTAACTTGCTTTCAATCAATGTGAAATATTTGTCAGCATTTATGCACTTGTCTACAGTTTCCACTTTTTTATTCATGCAAAAAAATTAGACTCATATTATTTTAAACCCGTTTGACTTTCCTTTTCCCGTGAAACACAAAGAGAGGTGTTTCGAAGGTGTTTTTGATTTAAACTCCACGAATGTGTGATAATAGTGATCCCCATCTTGCTTTATCCCTCACATGAGGAACTGCATTATGTTTCTGTGATTTCTGACTTGCGTTCCTCTTACAGGATGCCATTTTGTTTTACATTCCTCAAATCGTTCAAGCGCTGCGCTATGACAAGGTGAGGAAGAGTGAACTGTGACCTCTCCTGAAACACAACAGAGGTTTGATCTGACTCTCACAGCCCTGGGCTGCTATTAACATCGATGCTGTCGTTCTGACAGATGGGTTACGTGCGTGAGTACATCCTGTGGGCCGCACAGAAGTCCCAGCTCCTCGCTCATCAGTTCATATGGAACATGAAGACCAACATCTTTCTGGACGAGGAGGGCCATCAGAAAGATCGTATGTAACTGTGCAATTAGTACTTCATTAGTCTGATTACACACTATTAGCATTCACTTTTGTTTGTTTGTTTGATTGCTACTTCAGGGATGAGAGTTTCAGAAACAGTTAAAAAAACATGAATATGGACACGTGTGTTAATGCTGTTCAGAAATCAAAAGTGGGAGGTGGCTCTGCCTGTCAATCATACAGTGGTGCATGTAACAGGAAGAGAGAACATGATGTCAAACACTCATTAGATGTTATAGCGGTGTGAGATGAGCAGGCTGGCTTTGTGTTGTGCTTCAGCGGACATCGGTGATCTTCTGGAGCAGATGGTGGAGGAGATCACACACTCTCTGTCAGGCCCCGCTAAACACTTCTACCAGCGCGAGTTTGACTTCTTCAACAAGATCACCAACGTCTCCGCCATTATCAAGTATGTCCGATGATATTTCCAGCACATCTGAGCTCTCTCCCAAACACGAAGGCAGTTGCTTTGCCAGGGGATGTCCTAACTGAAGTTGAACCACATAAAGGAGCTATTAGAAATTGATTATTTTTAATATATATATACGTTCAACTCCATCTGCCATTATTTATTTACTGGTTTTGCAGTGCATTCTGGGATTGTGCTATACTGCAAGGATGCATCTTAAAATATAAGTGTGACTGAAATGGGTTTTGGAGTTGATGAAGAAACTTTAAATTCTTAAATTCCAAATGAAACACACACACACACACACACACACAAAAAATATTTGAAATATTTGTAGAATATTTATAGAATATATTGGGGAATATTTGTAGCAATAGTCAAAAATACATTTTATGGGTCAAAATTATAATTTTTTCTTTTATGCCAAAAAATGATTAGGATATTAAGTAAATATCATCAAGATATCAAGATGTTTTGTAAATGTCCTACCATAAATATATCCAAACTTAATTATTGATAAGTAATATGCATTGCTAAGAATTCATCTGGACAACTTGAAAGATGATTTTCTCAATATTTAGATTTTTTTGCACCCTCAGATTCCAGATTTTCAAATAATTTTATCTCAACCAAATATTGTCCTCCTAACAAACCACACATCAATGGAAAACTTCTTTATTCAGCTTTCAGATGATGCATAAACCTCAGTTTCGAAAAATAGACACGTAAGACTGGTTTTGTGCTCCAGGGTCACATTTGAAGTGCTTTTAATGCCTAAAAATGTTGTCTGGATAGGCTGCGATTCGTTTGGATCGGAGGCTATAATATGATTTTGAGTGTTTTTTGCATTGCTGTTCACAGAAATGCCTTTGTTTTTGGAAACTGTACCACTGTTCAATGCCTGCTCCAAATCACCACCTATCTCTAAACCAATTTCATTTTCAAAATTCATTTAAAATTTAATGGTTTAAGGGTTAATTAAGATAATAACATTCTAAGTAAGATAAGCTTTATTTTCTTTAGATCAAATATATACTGCTCAAAAAAATAAAAGGAACACTTGTGGGTTACATTGTGTGTTTAACAGCCCCCTTTATTTTTTTGAGCAGTATATTCTGAATGTACTCTAAGTAAAGTGAGCAGAAAGGAAAGCGTGCTGTTCTTGTTTCCAGGCCTGTTCCTAAAGGAGACGAGAGGAAGAGAGCGTGTCTGAAGGCGCTGTCCGAAATCAAAGTTCAGCCAGGTTAGGATAAGAGTAACTGAGCTTTAAAATATTACTTGTCTTTCTTTATTTAATCTGTGTCTGAATTCTCTAACACTGTTATCAGGATGCTATTTGCCAAGCAATCCGGAAGCGATCGTCCTGGATATCGACTACAAGTCAGGGACACCCATGCAGAGGTATCAGCAGACCGCACCGCTCACCAGAAACCGGTTCACATGCTCTCAGATCACATTTCACATCTGATTTATTACAGCGCTGCCAAAGCACCTTACCTGGCCAAATTCAGAGTGAAGAGGTGTGGAGTTAGTGAGCTTGAGAAAGAGGGTGAGACGCACATGACCTTTCATACGCCTTCAGCTCACAGCGCTCACAGGATAGGTTCAGTTTCTGTGTGACTGTGTGTGTGTGTGTGTGTGTGTGTGTGTCCACAGGTCTGCGCTGTCCGTCAGACTCTCAGGATGAAGGTGAGGAGGACTCAGAGACGGCTCGAAAGGTCTGCTGGCAGGCGGCCATCTTTAAAGTGGGCGATGATTGCAGACAGGTCAGTGTCATGGGAAATGAAATCCTTATGAAATCTCTTAAGTCTGTATGCCTCACTGCAAAATGTAAAAAATAAGAATTGATCTTTTCAGTACATTAAGATGTTTTACATTGACACTAAACTTATTTCATGAATAGGTTTTCATGGGGGGGGAAAATCATATATATAATATATTATAATTATAATTTATATATATTATTTAATATTTAACATTATTGTTTTCCCCATGAAAACTTGAAAATGAAATATAAAATAATTATATTATTTATATTTTATATAAAAAAAGAAAATGCACATAACATTTCCACTATGAAATATTATGAATTAAATGATATCATTTAATGAATAATATTTAATAGTGGAAATGTTATGTGAAATCTCTTTTTTATATAAAATATATTTTTTTTATTTAAAAAAAAAATTTTGTTTTTTACATTTTTAATTATATAAGCATGTTATGAAATCTTTTATGTCTGTATTATATTTCACTCCAAAGAAAAAAATTATTATAATTTTTAGAACATTTTGTTAATAATTAGATTTCATTTAAATATAATATATTTTATATATTTTATAATATATTTAAATATAATAATTAGAATTTGTTTTAAGTCATATATTATATTATATTATATTATTTTTTTCAGTGTAAACTAATGCATCTGAAATCACAACAGTAATGTGTGTGTGTGTGTATATATATATATATATATATATATATATATATATAATATTCAATAATGAAATAAAATGTAATAATTTAAATAATAAATAAAATGTAATTAGATTTCATTTAAATATAATATATTTTTTATATTTTATAATATATTTAAATATAATAATTAGAATTTGTTTTAAGTCATGTATTATATTATATTATATTATATTATATTATATTATATTATATTATTTTTTTCAGTGTAAACTAATGCATCTGAAATCACAACAGTAATGTGTGTGTGTGTGTGTGTATATATATATATATATATATATATATATATATATATATATATATATATATATATATATATATAATATACAATAATGAAATAAAATGTAATAATTTAAATAATAATAAATAAAATGTAATAATTTAGTTAAAAGCATCTCTGTTTGTTAGGATGTTTTTTTATTTTGTATTTGTGTTGTAATTTGACCTTGATGTGTTTTGAGTTGATTTTCATCATGAAATGGATTTATTAATGTAGTTCCTCTGGTCTCAGGACATGCTCGCGCTCCAGATCATCGGTCTCTTCAGGAACATCTTCCAGCTGGTGGGTCTGGATCTGTTCGTGTTCCCGTACCGTGTGGTGGCCACCGCTCCTGGAGTGAGTCTCGCTCCAGCTTCCTGTCACACGTCGTGCTCCTGACCCGCTGGAGCTCTGCTGACCTGGCTTCCTGTCTGCTTCTTTCAGTGTGGCGTGATCGAATGTATTCCGGACTGTAAGTCCCGCGATCAGCTCGGACGGCAGACTGACATTGGCATGTACGAATACTTCAGGAACCAGTACGGGGACGAGTCCACGCTGGCCTTCCAGAAGGTGACAGACACTCGCTTCAGGATAGTTTTGGGTTCTGTTGATGTGTCTGATCATTTATTGTGTAATGTCTCTCTCTCTCGAAGGCTCGTTATAACTTCATCCGCAGTATGGCTGCATACAGTCTCCTGCTCTTCCTGTTACAAATCAAAGACCGACACAATGGGAACATCATGCTGGACAGCAAAGGCCATCTCATCCACATCGGTCAGTTGAGTTCAACCAAACCAACTTAACTAAATTGTATTGGTCTAGCCGTTTTTGCTATTGTACATATGAAGATATGAAAATGTCCTCTTATGATTGGCAGCCACAAGTGTTCTGTTACATATGAAATATAAATCAAAGCTAATTCAAAATATTAATAAAAACTATAATATATTATATATGATACATTTATGTTCTGTTTAGATTTGTATTAATATTTTGAATTACGTTTAATGTTTTTATTTGAACTTTAGTAAATGTTTGTGATTTTATGATGTGCTTCTGCCTAATTGTGTTTTTTTTTTTATTACTTTTTAGGTTTGAATAATTTCTTCTTTAGTTCAGCTTTATCTTTTATTTATTAAAATTTTTTGCTTCACATAATACTTTTGTGAAGGCGACATTTCACATTTGTATTCAGTCTTTAAGTTTTTCAACTAATATTGATATTTTTATATTTTATGTCTGTGATATCTTCTAGTACAAAATTTCATTTTGCAATAAAAACTCAAATTAGACTTAAACTAATTACATTTTTAATTACAAAATAAATGAACTTACATTTTAATGATCTACATTTAATTCTGAATGTAAAATTTAAGATAATAACATTTAAATGATACAATTTAAGTTTTAATAAAAATTAAAAAAGGTGAAATTATTGTGAAATTTATTGTTAATTTATATTGTATATTATATATTGTATATCTATAGTACATCAAACGAGGACAATGTCCATCTTATAACCCATTAATTTTTCCATTCTTGCCACGAAAACTCAAGTTAAACTTAAAATAAATACATTAATTTAAATAAATACAAAATTAACTTGAATTTTAGATTTTTTATTATTAAGTTTTAGTTTTTTCTTATTCCAATTAAAAAAAAGAAAAGAAGAATGAAATGACTGTGGTTTTTTTTATTTTTTTTCAGCTACTTGCCACATTTCTACTACAACATTTTTTGTTTATTTAGTTTAACCAACATTTTTTTTGAAAATAATTCTCTATTAAACATATTAAAAACGAATAGAAAGACAAGAACAAATAAATGACAACAATTCTAAATTATAGTACAAAATGTAAAAATACTGTATAAATAATAGTATTATATAATATAAAATATTTCACTTTAATTCAAATTAAACACTAATTGAAAATATTAATTAAAACGCTAATAGCATCTCATTGATGGTATAATAAGACTGGTTTTCTGTCACTAGCTGGTCAGAATTATATTTTTAGTTTCATGCCAGTTTTTGTGCTTTATAAAATGTGTTTATATTATATTATATTTTTATTCATATTTTTTAATTAAGCTTTTATTTTTAAATGTTCAGTTTTCAATGTAAATTTTTTAAAAAAAATTTTAATGTGTTTTTGCGACTTTTATTTATTCATATTTTAATATGACTATTTGGATTTTTGTATTATTTATATTATATCTTATTTTTATTAATATTTTGAAGTAACTTTTATTTTTACATTTTCAGTTTTCAATGTTTTTTATTTTTTATTTTTTTTTATTTTGTAATGTACTTTTGCCATTTATCTATCTACTTATTTATTTTAATATTACTATTTGGATTTTGGTATTATCTACATTATATTATATTTTTATTAATATTTTGAAGTAACTTTTATTTTTACATTTTCAATGTAATTTTTTTTTATTAAGAAGAATGAAGTGAGTGTGTTTGTGATTTCTGGGTTGTTGTGTCCTCTAGACTTCGGCTTCATGTTCGAGAGCTCTCCGGGGGGGAATCTGGGCTGGGAGCCCGACATCAAGCTGACCGATGAGATGGTGATGATCATGGGCGGCAAGATGGAGGCCACTCCCTTTAAATGGTTCATGGAGATGTGTGTGCGAGGATACCTGGCCGTAAGGTGAGATGATGAGGATTTGAGCTGCCCTCTGCGGGAGGATTCTGTCTCCAATATGTTAAGACTGCACAGGGTTTGTTCTTTACAGGGATGTTAATGTTAAAACTGAACTTTCATGACTTCAATAATATAAACATTTAATGGAATTTATTCAAAATATAAAGAAAAGCTTTCAATTATTTTATTTTCAGCTACTTGCAACATTTCTACTACAACATTTTTTGTTTATTTAGTTTAACCAAAATTTAATTAGAAAATAATTCTGTATTAAACATATTAAAAAACGACAAGAACAACTAAATTAAAACAATTCTAAATTATAGTACAAAATGAAATAAATATTAGTATTATATAATATAAAATATTTCATTTTAATTCAAATCAAACACTTATTAAAAGGCTAATCGCATCTCGTTGATGTTATAATGAGACACTAGCTGGTCAGAATGAGATTTGTAGTTTCCTGGCTGTTAGTGTGTGTTTCATGTGTTTCTCTCAGGCCGTACATGGATGCTGTGGTATCACTGGTGACTCTGATGCTGGACACAGGGCTGCCGTGCTTCAGAGGACAGACCATCAAACTCCTCAAGTACCCTAATGAATATTACACCTTCATTTAATGCTCTTATCTGTTCTTTCTTCCTCGGAAATAATGATCGCTGTACATAAGTCTTATTTTTGTATTATTTATATTATATTTGTATTCATATTTTTTAATTAAGCTTTCATTTTTAAATGTTCCGTTTTCAATGTAATTTTTTAAAATGTAATATTTATATTTATTATATTATAAAAAAATATATTTTACTTATTTTGTAATGTACTTCTGCCTTTCATCTATCTATTTATTTATTTTAATATTACTATTTGGATTTTTTTTATTATCTATATTATATTATATTTTTATTAATATTTTGAATTAGCTTTTATTTTTACATTTTCAGTTCCCTCTGTAATTATTTTGTTTTGTTTTGTTTTTTACTAATTTTGTAATGTGGTTTTGCCATTTTTATTTATTTATTCTAATATTACTATTAGATTTTTTTTTTAATTTATATTATATTTGTATTAATATTTTTAATTAACACTTATCTTTACATTTTTAATTTTCCTCTGTAATTTTTGTATTTATTTTTTTTACTAATTTTGTAATGTTCTTTTGCCATTTTTATTTATTTATTTATTATAATATTACTATTTGGATTTTTTTTTTTATCATTTATATTATATATATATTAATATTTTAAATTTGCTTTTATTTTAAAATTTTCTGTTTACTGTTTTTCTTTTTTGTTTTACTAATTTTATAATGTACTTTTGCATTTTTATTATATTACTATTTGGATTTTTGGATGTATATTATATTTTATATATATATTTTGACTTAACTTTAATTTTTACATTTTCAGCTTTAAATGTTTTTTTGGTTTTTTTTGTAATATGCTTTTGCATTTATTTATTTTAATATTACTATTTAGGATTATTTTTTTTTCAGATTTCTTTTCATCTAATATCTATATTGTATTTATTTCAGTAATGAACAAAAATGTTTCTAATAGTATTACTATAATAACTCTGCTGTATTGTGTTCGGCAGACAAAGGTTCAACCCCAACATGAGTGAGA
>NW_020525010.1:0-12500 GCF_003368295.1 Carassius auratus | reverse complement strand
AAAGGACTAAAACTTTCCAAATCACTAACACTTTTACTAATTACTATTTGAAGGCTTATTTTCAACTCTTTTTTTTTTGAACACCAACTTTAAACTATATATAAATATAAAATAAAAATTTTAATATAGCAAAAAAATTCAATAGTATATCAAAGATACTGGCGGACATCAGCCCCTCTTATTTTTCAAATGCACTCCTCCAATCTGGTTGGACACGCCCACTTTTCATGCTCCAATCAACTGCTGCCAAAGTTCATAATTACAACATTTTGAAATTATCCAATAAATGCAATCTCAAATGCACATGATAAGGTAACTGCATTCTGCATTCAAGACAGCAGACATTTCTTCCTTAAGCGAAATCTTAATATCCAGGTCATGGTGAGTAAAGGTGAGCGCTCATCCCAGTATTACCGTAGTATTATCAGACCATTGTCTTAAGCATGTAAAGGAGGGCGAGGGACGGCAAGCGTGATCTTCATCAGACCCACTGCTGTCTCCGACACACACACACACACACACACACACAAAACTAACACAACGTGACAGTGATGAATGTGCTGGGGCCGCTCGGACCTCTGTGAATCTGCATACATATGGTGGGGGGCCGACCCATGTGACATATTAATGTTAATCAAATACACTTGACAGTTCCTGATTAAAAATGTTGTACCTAGAGGCCAGGCTTCATGGAGCGGGTACAGTCACTGCATTTTAAACACTGCAGGAGCTTCACATAAACATGCTGCAATCATGAGGAATATGAGGATTCTGGTTCTGATTTAACCATTAATGGTTCGGTCAAAGTTAATTTAGTTAATTTGAAAGTTGTTTAAAAGTTTTTAGTTTTTATTGCATTTATTCAAAATAAAAAATAAATTTCTAATAATATATATTCTAATAATATATTTTCTATATCACTTTTTATCAATTTAACACATCCTTGCTGAATAAAAGTATTGATTTTATTTAAAAAAAAAAGAAAGAAAAAAAATTACTGACCCCAAATTACTGACCAGTAGTGTATATTGTTACAAAATATTTCTATTTTAAAAACATAGCTTCTTTTTTTTTTTTTTATTCATCAAAGTATCCTAAAAAAAGCATCACATGCTCCAACTTTGAAAAAAATGTTCCAACTTTGATAATGAATCATCATATTAAAATGATTTCTAGAGGATCATGTGATAATGATCCTAAAAATTCAGCTTTGCATCACAGAAATAAATGATAATTTAAAGTATAATAAATTTAAAAACTATTATTTTAAATTGTAATAATATTTCACAATATAAAAATTTTTTCTGTATTTTTGATCAAATAAATGCAGGCTTGATGAGCAGAAGAAACTTCTTTCAAAAACATTAAAAACAGTAATGTTTCCAAACTTTTGGTCTGTACTGTATATATTTGTTTTCCTAAATAAAATAAAAAATTATAAATATTTTTTAAAGTATAGGATGTAAAATAAGTAAGGTTTATATAATATATAATGGAAATAAATTATTGTATATTACCGTTTAATATAATTGTTGATTTATTTGACCATTTCCAGAACGCATATAATAAATCATGAAAGTAAAATAAAAATAAAAATATTAAAAATGAAGTGGATTCCCAAACCAATATAGCAAAAATATTTAAGCAGATTTGGAAAATAAGCTAAATTCACGATTTGTTTAAATAAATATGCAAACCTCACACTTGGCGTTTATACATCTTCATATGATTCAAACTCATTTTCTTACAGCTCATGGCACCAATTTTAGCATCCTGCATCTTTCAAAAATCCACTGTACCTTTGAATTACTCAGTCAAGCTTCATCGTGTGCGACGAAGAATAAAGAAAAAGAAAAAAAAGGCATCAGAATATCACATTAAACCTTTTTTTCTTCTCCTTGTCCTTTGTGGCCCTTCAAGCTCAGGCAAAGGAGCCCATTATGTGTTGCCCTAAAGCCTGTTTTGTAAAGCGCCATGGCACAGTGTAAATAGAGCGTCTTTCTCTTTCGGAGAGGCTGCTGTATGAGTCCATGTGAAAGGATCAATATGCTAAACTCGCGCAGTGCCCACCACCTGTAGGGTCATTTCTTTTGGGCCGTTACTCCGTCAGCCTGGCAGTCTGTGCCATTACATTCAGCCCGGTGAAAGAAAGAAAGAAAGAATGAAAGAAAGAAAGAAAGTAGAATAGACTTGGTTCTGCTGGATGGGACGGGCTCGTGTGTATCCCCCCTCTGTCCTGCATTAATCCAGGGCTGGAGGGGCAGCTGCTGTACTGCTGAACAGACACCTGGTGCAAACCGCCAAGAACAAACGCTCAACGCCATGCTCTTCAAACGCTAAAATAAATATCACTTAAATGAGAACAAATATTCAGCGTGATGTTCATCTTCAAACGTTCCAATAAACTACACTAAACAAAAAGAACAAACTTGTAACACAATGATCTTCACCAAACGTTCAAATAAACATGCAAAAAACACTAAACTAGAAAAAAAACACTATGCAACACTTCACCAAAGTTCAAGAAAAAGCGAAAAACACTAAACTAGAAAATAGACTCAATGCAACACTTCACCAAACACTCAAAAAATAACTCTTTGAACGAACATAAAAAAATCATGGAAAGGATTTCCACATGATTAATTTGCTTTATTTCAGCATTATGCAATTCTGTTACTCCAATTTAATGTACTTACATTGGGTCAACTTAATTTATTAAGGTTGATTCAACTTATTTACTATGGTTGGGCAAAGCTTAATTTAATAGTGTCAGCCCAACTAATCTGCAATGTTTTGGACAATGTTTTTAATAATTAAGTTCATTTTACAAAATAAGTTAAAGTAAACTTAACAACCCTTAATAGAGTCAACAAACAACAAATGAGTTAATTGTACCTGAAAAAGTTAAATAATGATGACATAAAATTTGAATAATGCCATTTTAGGAATGCCACCCCCTTGCATTAGGATCATGAGCAGCTGATTAAAATTACTTTTCATTAAAACCTTTCTATAAGTACAGCTTATCAAGCATATCACAAACAAATTTAAATTACAAACCATTTGTTTCTTTGTTTGTTTTGTTCTAAAACTTATTAGAACAACTTAATTGCTGTAAATTGTATTACTCATCTACCTATCTAATGGTGCTACACTTCTCCAAGAGGGTGACAGAATAACAATTACCCATAATACACTGCAGAAATCCTCAGCCAATGAGATGCAAGTCTGTGTTGGTTTCACTAATATGTTACCTTTACGCAAAAATGTTATGTTGGCTGAACAAATAATTTTTAAGTAAAGCTGACAATACACACTTTTTTGTTGAATGAACTAGATTAAATCAAGTTCACATTGTTAAATAATTTTTTTTAAGTAATCATAACATGAACGGATTAAGTAAAATTAGCAAAGGTGAAAGTACATTTTTTTGAGTGAACATTCAAATAAAATGCAAAAAACAATAAAATAGAAAAAAACACTCAATGCAACACTTCACCAAGCAAAAGTAAATAACACTTAAATAAGAACAAATATTCAATGTGACGTTCATCATCAAACGCTAAAAATACACTAAACTAGATTTTTTTTTTTCCAAATGTTCAAATAAACAAACATTCAAATACATAACACTAAACAAAAAGAACAAACCTCTAACTCAACGCTAAACAAGAACAGCATTGTTAAACAGACAAACATTCAAATACATAACACTAAACTAACACAAACGTTTAACACGACGATATTCGGCAAACGTTCAAATAAACAACACTTAAATGAGAAAAAAAACTTTCAATGTGAAGTTCTTCATCAACATTCAAATAAATAACGCTACACGAGAAAACGCTCAACACAACGCTCTTTGCCATATCTTGAAAATAAATCGCCGTTAAATGACCATATTCAAGTGACGTCAATCATCAAATGGTCAAATAAATAACACTAACCAAAAACAAACGTCCAACACTTCCAAAAAACAAAAGTGACACTAAAGTTCAATAAATAACCCTTTACATACAAGATGTTCCGCTCTGGTGCTTTTGGTTAATGCCAAATTATGCAACATGGTTGCTAAGGTGTTCTGAATTGTTTTTAGCCTGTTTCTATAAGGTTGCTTTGGTATTCTGGGTTGTTTTTAGCATGTTCTCTATTGCTTCTGGCCTGTTTTTTGATATAGTGTTCTGAATGATTCTTTTTTGTATGTTGCTATGTGGTGGCTAAAGTGTTGGAGTGGTTTTAACATGTGGCTATGTGGTGTCCTACTGGCCCAAGTCTCCAGATAGGCCTTATTAGCTGTGATACCACATCACAGGAGCTTGCTGAAATCACCAACCCAAACTATGACCAACAGCAACAGTCCCGCTGGCCTTAACCAGTTTTCATATTCAAATAAGCATCGGGCAGCAGATGCGGCGATCATGGGCATTAGACGCTGAAAGGCCTTTCATGCATTTAAGGGCTTCCTGCAAGATCTGCATGTGATTTTGCCTCCTCGCAGATGTGTCTATAGTTAGTCTGTACTTAGCAGACGGGCCGAGTAGGGGGAGGCGGCATCAACATACAACTCATTGTGCCTGAAACTGACCCCTTTCAGGGTCATTTGGCATGTGACACCACTTGAGGCGGGGCTTAATGGCCCTGTAGAATCAGCCACACAAGGAGCATAAAAATGCCAACCCTCTTTTCCCCCGGGGTAGGGAGGTGCACGCTGGCCTCTTGACATACACTGGCAAGCCTGGTGGGGGAACAAAAGGAGGGCCGGTCTAAATTGCCGCGAGAATGCCGAGCGGAGGGCCATGCAGAGGGGAAAGAAAAGTGCCACTGAAGGAGCGAGCCATCCACTCTGATTGGTGAAGCACAGAGAGGGGCTCCCAGATGGCAGACGGACCCCTTGTGCCACGGGCCGTTAGAGCCCGGCTGGGGTGAGGGGCCCCGATTCCCTCTCTTGCCCTCTTGTCATTAATCATCGGTGACCCCCGGTCTCAACGACGCAACACGTCCCGCAGCATTCACCTCTGGATGGTGCAGAAACTCAAGTGCAGCTGCTTTAAATGTGAACAGAGCACTGAACCTGGAACTACAATCAACAGAAAATAATTTCAATTCATTCAGTGAATGATGCATATAAAATTATACAATGCCCTGAAGTAAACTTGCAATGGAAGTAAATGGGGCACTATACCACATAGTTTTATTAAAGCATATTTTATTAACTTCTAGTTATTCATCGCTTGTATATTTACTGTTTGCATGGAAAAATCCAGGCACAATAATTTTCATGCATCACTGCATAGATCATGTTAATTTCCATTTTACAATTTTGTATAAAAAAAATTGACATTTGAGACTACTGTTTTAAACAGATGAACTTCTAGTTATTCCTCACATTGTGTAATTCCTGTGCTTGGAGTTTTCTCTATGTAAAAACAAATTATCCTGCATCATTGCACGGATCATGCAGAAGTAAGATTTTCCTTGCTTTGCATGGTCAAAATAGTTGCAGAAGTCAAGAAGTGATTAGATCACAAGAATGTTGCACCAATTTCAAAGGCAAAACTAAGCCTTAAAGCAAACTTACAATTGAAGTAAATAGGGCATTTTTTAAAATCACACAAATTTCATTTTGGCAAGCCAATTAAAATAGAAGTAAATGGGGCATTTCAAGGACACAAAAAATGGGATACCATACCACTTTGTTGTTGTTAAAGCACAAAAAAAAAAAAAAAAAAAAAAATTATATATATATATATATATATATATATATATATATATATGAAGCTGTCCAAATTAGTCATTTCCCTGCATCATTGCATGAACTTTACTTAAAAGAAAATTAAAAAAAAAGAACATTTTTGGCTTTGCATGGTCAAGATTGGATTGGATCGTAACTTTGCACTGACAAGGTCAAAATAAATTATTTCACAATGATCTTAAAAGGAAAAGACTTGCATTACCCCATTTACTTCCACTGTAAGTCATAAAAGCAAAAGAACATGAAGGAACTCAAACACAAAAGGACACACAGAGAACCCAGCATTTTTTTTTATCAAGATTTTAATGAAAAGATTCTAAAATGACTTCTCGTAGCTGTACATTAAGACTGTGAACGTGAGATGAGCTCTGTACACTGTGTTTTATTCACATGAGACAGAATTTGAGCTGCATGCTGCATGTAGCTCTGACCTGAATACAAGCTCTCTGAGGAACGTGATACCGCCGTGTTGTCCACGCAACATCTTCAAGGCTGACCAAAAACCAATTCATTTTCGTCAAGAGCAACTTGTCTTCATTCACAAGTGTGCTAAATCAATGCTCCTACTGGTGACTATGTCTACTTTCCTCCAAATTTCTCTCTAATCTTGTGCCCTTCTCTCAGTCAGAATGAAAATAAATATTAATCGGCTCATAAAAAAAGTTACTGGAATGCTAAATTAGAACGTGTATGGTGGACAGGCTAGCAATGCAATATGGTGTTTAAGTAAAAACATATGGGAAACATGCCCACCTGCTATGCACGTGCTTGTAAATCTGGCTTTGGTTTAGTTGGTTTGGGTTGGTTTGGTAACTTAAGGTCCCTGACACTTGCCAGTTACATTGACAAAAGGCAATGTTTAACAAAAACAACATATAATACTATCTGGGATATGTAAAGTTGGACAAAACTACATGTTAGCAGCAAACAAGTGTGAGTTATAATCTTTGCATTTACTCAAAGCTTCAGTAAATCTGTAAATAACTGATGAGATGTAATGTGTGAAGGACCTCAGTGAGAACTTAGAAAGTGCATTGTATAAAGCTTAAAAAGATGTGGTCTTACAGTGAAAAAATTAGGAGATTTGAGTGTTTCTAAGGAAAAACCTTTGGCTCTGTTGGGCATTTGTATATAAAACTCCCTTAGAGAGAAAAATGGAATCGACTGGCAGCCTTGAATCGCAGCGTGCAACAACACGACAGCTTTCAGTACAGAAAACACAACCTTGAATGCCTTTAACACAATTCTAAAAGGTCCCTTCCTGTATCGGCGGGCAGAGGCGTACAGACAGAGAACATTTAAAGTCGACAAACAGCCTTCAAGTGTCCGTGACAGGAAACACATGATCCAGAGCACGTGCATGCTTTGAGTGAGATAAGATTACAAAACGATGTGGGATACATCCTTTATGATGGACACTTCATGGAGAAATACATTCCTCATGTCTACGTCTTCACAGGTTTGAAAATGATCCGTCTTGTCATTTTTTTCAGTTTACCTCTCAGCTTACTACGACAGAATACATCAGACCCTGAAGACACGTCGTCTCACCCAAAGTGAAAGCTTAAAGTGTGAAAACAGGATCAAACAAATAAATACATTCATCACTGACAATAGACATTTGATAAAAAAAAAAAAAAGTGAACACTGTCAGTAAGTGTTTGCACCAAAGTAGATGGAGGAGAGGCCAGTCGGTTTTTAAGTTGCTTCTTTTATGGACAAAAAAAAAAACAAAACACAGGCAGCTCAGAATACTTACAACACAGTTTTTGAAAAACTAAAATAAACTAAGAGAGATGATGATGCAAAGAATTTTTACAAATAAAATATATATATTTATATATGCAGCAAGTTCTAAAAAGTTACTTTGAGGTAAATGTGTTTGTCGTTTTATTCATGCGTATTTACATTTTTTTTAAAGAAAAAAGAAAAGCAGCAGATTCATAAAAATAATGATGTCAACAACATGATTTTCAGAAGGGGATGTCTCGGCACGTCTTAAAGGGCCAGTCGCAGATCAATAAAAGTAGCAGCCCATCCAAATCAAAAGCATGCGGCTGCGTTCACAGGGTAAGACACACGGTTACGATTCGTTTAAACACGGAAGCAGGTCCAAACTGGCCTCTCCTCACCTGAGGTCTATGACTGTAAAGAGTTTATGTAAACAATGAGATATTATACACAAGTATCTTTAATGTCAGACAAGCTGTCAATCAATCAATCAATCATTCAAAATGTGCTTTGGTTTAGAAAATAGTCAGAAAATTTGGGTATGAGCTTTCATCTTATTAGTTTATACATTTTGCGCTTACTAGAATGCTTGTTTTTTTCAAAAAAACACTCTTGAACTTAAAAGTAAAAATCTTCCATGTACATCTCTGGATTTGTTTTATTTTTTCATTTGTTTTTTTTTTTGAAGGCGTTTTGAAATGGGAACACACTCTTAAAATCTATTTCGTAGGAAACTAGTGTTTTGCTTTTCATCAATAAAATACAGAAATTGACACAGTCTTACAAATGTAGTCGAAAGCTCCGCATTTCAAAATATGCAGAACTATCCCTGAAGCTTTGAAGTAGAAACATTATTGTCACAGTTTGAAACTTTGTGTCATCCATTTTTCCGCTCTCCCAGTTCTCTCAGCTATAGTCTCAAACGCTGGAATCAACAACAGAGCCTCGTATCACCCAAGACATAATTTTTTGATGGTTTTCAAATGAAGTGCTTGTAAATTAGCAAGATATCAAGGGGAACCTTTTCCTGGAATCCTGTTCAATATGTTTGACAACAAAAAAATATTTAAAAAGTCTCCCTGAGTTGAGGTGTGCATCAACACCAGAGCGCACTTATACTGTAACAAAACAAAATCTAACATCCAAGATGTGCACAACTTAGTAAATAAGACATTTTGGTTACTTGCATTGGGTTAAAGTTAAATATAACTGGCTATTTTGGTAAGCTTTGGTGCTATGCTGAAATCACATGAATACTGTGTGTAAATGGAACGAGTTGCACACATCTTCAGTATACAACTTTAAAAATCAATGAAAAAAAACCCCAGAAAAATTAAAGACTGACAGAATTCCAGGAAAAAGGTTATCTGTAAACACTACTCCATTAACACGTCTATAGCTGCACCCCAAAGTTCATCATTAACAAGCACAAACACAAGACTTTGGAGTAAGAACCAGAAAAAAGGAATGCCATTAAGACTTTTACATTAAGAAGGCTAAGAATTACTCATGGAATGTGATACACTGGGATTGGCGGAATAATTAATCGTAACTCAGTTATGAAATGAAGATGGCAGCAAAGAATTCAACACTGAACTATAAATACATCCATCAGCGTTTACCCAACACTGATCATGTAACATTCACCCGACACAATTACCAGCATTTTGAGTAACCTTAAATTATTTTCAACATGCTTACTTTATATAATACCTTGAATGAGTAAATGATCATGGTTTTAACTTGACACCATGTAACTTAGCATGGTTTCTGAACAATGTTTTATTTGGGACTGATGGCTAATAAGCAATCCAGTGCATCAATTCCTCCTCATTCAGTAAGCTTTCCAAGTATGTTCAACATGTAACTAAAAAACCTACGACACTTGTTATGCAGTTTTCTCTTGGTCTGAACTAAATAAATGAGTCCTTCTGAAGTTCTTCAAAGTCTCTCTGCAGACAAAGTAAGAATCCAGACTCTCCTGAAAAACTTCTGTAAACTTAAAAAAAAAAAATAGAAAGCCAGTGGCCCACCAACCACCAGAAGATTTCATTGGTTTTTAGTAAAATGTCAAGTACAAACTAACCTCCCACTACATTGCTCTTCATCAAGAACTAAAAGACAAAAGTACATCCTTACCTCCTGCAATGCAATCTAAAAACTTTGGTAGGGATATTCTACAGGAAACGTTTGTTGGTAAGCCATTCTCCCCAATATTACATTTCTCTTTGGATTTCTCTTGACATAAAACTCTCAATACCTTAAATACATGTGCCCAAAAAAACTATTCTCTACAATAATGCTTTTAAAACTTAAAACCTTTGTTGATGGGTAGGTTGCAAGTATTTTGAAAGCCTCAGCAAACTATATATACACCTATATTCAGAGACCTCCATAGCTGCAATTAATGTATTGTTCTTAATTAAGAGGTAGCAATGAGACGATACCTTATGGACTCGCCTTGTTCAGTGAAGGGAAAATACTAATAAAAAAAAACACTAGACAGATTTTCTGAAGTTCAGTATCACTAAAATGAACCCTGCCCAACCCATCACCCAAATCAACCCAACCCTCACTGATCCTAAAGAAATAAAGGAAAGAACTTCCAGTTAAATCATTCACAGAAGCATACCAATAAGTTATCTAAAGAAATCTAAAAACAAGTACCTTTAAGTTTGGCTTTTCTTTGAGAATAAAACCCTATATACTATGCGAGTAAACGACAAAAAAGACACCCATGGCCTCTCGTCACCACTTTGCATTGGCTTGCATCCAGATGTAGGAACAGGGTACATTGGAGTAAATTCATGCCAACTCCTATCACCAAATCATCAACCACAGTACAAAACTTACAAAGACCCTGTTTTTCAGCTACACCAAGAATTAAGCCAATGGATGTGAAGTGCAGAGTAGGTATACTGGGAAATGTTTGGTTGGATGCACAAAGCTTTTATGAAACACCACTTAAATGACGACAGACAAGCCATTTTGCATGTCTGACAACACGATCTTTGAGACCCTTAGGAGACACTTCAAAGAATTAGAACCTTTGTGTATAGAATAACTTGGTCAGTACAAGCTCAAACCTTGCTGAGTGTTTTACATAAAATATATCGCCAGAACTCTCGAGAGTGATAATTTATCAAGGACCAAGAATGGAAAGAAGGAATATTTCCGGGACACGCAAAACTCTTAACAATCAGACAGACCACATGGACTTGTGAAACAATGCATGGATTATAGTGGTTGAGAGTGGTCACAATATCCCAAGGAATCATACAACAGCATTAGTACCTCTGTTTTTCATTCACAGCAAAATTCATACAAAATAAAAATCATATGCCCATAAACTCATACCGATTGGTTTATTTTTTCCATTGTTGGGACTTATTGTTTGAAAGGTTCCTCCTGTAATTAACAGCAGAAGAGAACCCAGCTTTGGGTTATCGGCTCCTTGCAGTGTACTTCAAAAGGAAGATGTGTGCATTGACTCTTTTTGCTGAGGGTCTACTGTTCAAGGTGTCTTTGGCTTATGAAGGGGAGGTATGCATTCGTAGGTGGCTAATGAGGTTACGCTGCCTGGGTAAATTTACCCCCACAATAGCTGACATTCGTACGGCTTCTCACCTGAGTGAACCCGCATGTGCTCCGTGAGCCGGTACTGGCGGGTAAAGCGCATGCCGCACTCGTCGCAGGCGAATGGCTTCAGGCCCAGGTGGCTGCGCATGTGGCGGGTCATGGTGCCACGTTGGGTGAACATCTTTGCCGCAGATGTTGCAGGGGAAGGGACGGGTGAGCCAGTGGGTCTTCTCGTGTTGTCGAAGAGTGGCTGGATCTTTGTAGCTCTTGTTGCAGACCGAGCAGCTGAAGCGGCGGGACTCGGTGCCAAGGACATGGGTTACTTGTGAAGACAAGTCTTCCGCTTCTACTTCATCTTCCTTTGGATAGGAATCATCCTCCTCCTCTTTGATGTACAACTCTTCCTCTGTGTGGGTCTCCACGTGGGCATTCAGTTCCTCTGAGCTCGGAAAGCCTTTACCACAGGGGATGCAAACATAAAGGTTGTCACCAAGGGCAGGCTCAAAGCCTTCCTGTCGGAAGACGTAATTGGCGCTATTCCGTCCACCTTCACACTCGCTCTGTCCACTCTCTTCACTTTGCTCCTGTCCGTTCTCTAAACCTTCCTCATCATCTTTCCACTGGAAGGATACTTCGGAATTGCCATTCCTCCACCAGGGAGCCTCTCCCCAACTACTTTAAATCTTTTGACAACACTGTTGGGTAAAATTCCTCGTTTTGCATCTTCCCTCTTGTTGCCTTCACTCTTGGGTTGCCTTCTCTGCCGGGCGACCTGTCGGGAACTTTTACGCTTTTCAACATCCGGAGGCGGTTGGCTTTCTTCGCATTCTCCTCTGCCCTGCTCCATGGGCTCTCCAGCAGTGAGGTTCTGCGTGTTGGTGTTCTCATCAAATGAGGCACTGTTGGCTGTGGATTCTGAGGCAGACTGAGGTGATTCTTGTGGGATGCTGCTGGACTTACTTCTTCAGTGGCTGTGCTCCCCGAGGGGCTTTTCTTGGAAGGTCTAGGCCAAGTTCCTGCATGCCACAACTGCCATTGCTTCCATTCTTACTCGTTGAGGGACTGAGCGAATTTGCTGAGGTTGTACAGTGGGTGTTTCTCACAAACATCTCATCATCAGACAAGTCTTCTTTGAGTAGCTCCTCATGCCTCTTTGTCTTCTCACTGTCTTTTAACCCTGACATTTGGTTTGGAGTTACAGGTGTAGAGGACAGCCTTTGGTTCCTAGACGTTCTTCCCATTGGTAGGTGTGGTTGGTTTATTAAGAAGGGATCTCCCATTACGCTTGAGCTTCTTCTGCAGAGAGCAGCCAGGTCATGAAGTTGGAGGTAGCTTGCTGCCGTTAGAAGGGCACTAAAATTGTGGTCACTGAACTGATCAGACGATAAAAGCTTGCAGTATAAATGAAGTCCAGTACCTGCCGGAAAACTGACGGGTT
>NW_020525009.1:0-37178 GCF_003368295.1 Carassius auratus | reverse complement strand
TTTGGATGTACTGTTCATCAGAATATTTTTCTGTAGATGGAAGCAAAGACAGTCCAATTTTTAGAGTGTTTTACAAGTGCATGTTTCCCTGAATTTGCTGCCAAGATGAAAATTAAAGGGATAGTTCATCCAAAAATGAAAATTCTACTTTACACATTTAAATCTCTATAACTTCCTTCTTTCTGCTGAACACAAAATAAGATGCACTACTCTTTTCAAAACACTGGAGTTAGTAACAGTTTAGCGTTTAGCAAGGATGCATCCAATTGGAATGATTTCTGAAGGATCTTGAAGAAAAAGTGCTTTTTTTGTGGGGGTTTTCTACCTCGCTACACTTACACCTACAATAAACACCTACATACATTTCTTGTTATGCTGTATTATTACCACATATTTGATTCTATCCTTTTTTCTTTTTTTTTATTGATTAGGCCTACTTTCTCTGAACCTATGCACCTCAGTATTTCAGTGTAAAAATATTATTTGTGAATAATTTTGCCAGTATTCACTCAAAAACTGAGGTGCATAACCTCAGATCAACGCCTGCAATCATTCAGCTCCAAAAAGAAAGACAAAACCCGTGCTCTCTAAACAAATCCAAGACTTGGTGATAATTAATAAAGATTTCCAAGAGTTGTTAGAAGGCTGGTAATTTTTGGACCAGGAACATCAAATGAGGTAAAGGATTTAATACCAAGCGAAATCTAAAATGGCATGTGTTTATATAGAGTGTAGGCCTACCTTACATTCCTAAAAAAGAAATGTCTCTTATTTTGCTCTTCTGAAGTTGGCAGCCGTAGCCAGCATCGGATGTTCACTTTCAAAGACATGCAACGGTTAAGTGAGCACCGGCACTGAGCTGATTGAAATATTGTTGCATTCTGAGCTCTTCGTACACAGTGTTGGCATGAGAGATAAATGGACTTCACAGACCAATGACCATCAGTCCTTCAGCGTTTAGAGGAATCCATCAAGACCTCCTTAGCCACAGCAGGGTTATGGAGAGTATATTTAGTGCCGCGGTCTGCTCTGAGAAATATTTCCCCAACACATCAGGTAAAGAGCTCTGCAGATCAAACCTGCCGAAGCGCACATGTGAACTGATGGGCGTTTTGTGCTACAGTTCCAGCTTTCCTTTGCTGTCGGTGGTTATTTTTAGCTGGCTGTAACGTTAGTGACTGAAGCAGAGGTAATTACAGCCATTTCAAAGAGCTCAGGTCTGCACCGCAATAATAAAGGTGGATGCTGCGTTTCTCTCTGGTGGCCACCGGTAACGGCCGCTGATCTGAGAACGAGTGACGGGGAGGACGTCTGGAAATGGAAAAATGCGTAGTACAGCGCAGAGAAGCTTTCAAGAATAAAGAGCGGATCATTAAACGAGATGGGGAAGGGGTGAGGCTGTGCATAGATTTTTGCAATAAAAAAAAGTTTTTAAATCACACGTTCAATTCCAAATATCGATCTCCGCTCCAGCTTTCATGCGCTCCAATATCATGTCTGAGATCTCGTCTGGGACTGCTTAGGGCAAATCCAATTCTTGAAATAACTGAACATAATCCCATTTTATACTTTACACTACTAATATGCATCACTTTTTTTCAATATTGTGTGTAATTTTTGAAATGCGTAAGACTATTTATTCGTAAGGAAGCCCTGACACATTTCAAGATGTGTTTTAAAAGCTATTTTTAACAGAACACGCTGAAATACTCACAGTACAAGATGCTAAAGAAAAAAAAATGTCTGCATAGACCAGAATTTAGAAAGCCAAACCAATCAGTTCAAAAACATGATAAAAATCAACGAGTTGCATCTCTAAATTCATTAGCAACAGCACTTAAAATATTCAAATATATAATTAAACCAAAAATTACAACAAAAATGTAGTTTACCTAATCTAATTGTCTTGATTGTTGTTCTGTCTATCAAAACATGAGCAGCTCAGCGCAGAAACACTGTCTCAACCAATGGCCTCGGTTAGGGGCGGGGCTTGCTGTTAGTTGGCCAATGGTAAACGAGGATGGATTCTGGGGGGGTGGGGGGGGGTTAATATGCTGATTTGCTGCTCAAGAAACATTGTTTTTATTATCGTTGCTGAAATACACTGTTGTGCATTTAAAATTTTTGTGGAAACAGTGATACCTTTTTTTTAAGATTCTTTGATGAATAAAAACTTGAACTATTAATCGATTGAACTATTCAATATCAATTCAAACCTCATTTTGACGCAACATAACCTCCGGGGGCTCTTCACAGCACTTTCCATATGCCAAAACTAGCTTTTTGAAGTTCAGTCATCGAGTGCATGAGAAGGGCTGCGTGAGATGTCGCGCTCGCCGAACACAATCTCATCCTCCCAGCAAGAGCTTTCTGATATACATGTTTCCATTAAAATGGAACACTGAAAAACAAAAGCAAGAGAGACGTCTGGAAAGGCATGTGGAAGATACAGTGAGATGTGCAAAATAAAGTGAGAACTGCAAGTCAAACAGACATTGCTCTCGCCTGGCTGTATTGCACTGATGTCAGCCGTTTGACAGATTCATTTCCACAGTTCAACACCAGTCACAACATGTTGCTTCGCTACTTTATAAAAGCTCTGTAAATATGTATTCAGTCACGCACTGGCCCACTGAGTCACTTTGGCTTTGCTTTTCAAGGCTGCCTTCTAGTTTTCGCTCTCTTTTGTTTCAGAATGCTAATTAGATCTCATGAATCAGGGCTTCCCAATTAGCAGGTCACAACTGAGGAGAAAACTACCATTTGTCAGCATTCACATTCATCACAACTGCACAAAAACACAATCTGAAGCTCGTGGAATTGCTCATAAGGCCACAACTCTACAGTCAATTACGTGAGATATAAAACACAATGTGATTCTGGAGCCACAGGAAAATGAAATCTTGAAAACATGACGTCAAAGGCAGCAGGCGGAAAACATAAGTCAATTTCTTGCTGGTATATTTCTGGCCTCTCGAAAAGAATTGTGCACTGGTAAAACATATATCGGAATATAATGAAATACATGTTGCTTGCAAAAATTATTTCATCAAAATACAAGGCTGCTTTTGCATGCCTGTCAATGGGTAAAGAAGAAATAGCAGTTACGACATCTATATAGTAGGGACGGTTGGAAATGCAACACTTAATCAATTACAATTAGCATTTAGCAGCATTTGACAAATTGTTTGACGAATTGCTTTGTTTTGCTTTGGATAAAAGCATCTGCTAAAGGATTAAATGTAAATACATCTACATGCCCACCATATTAGAAGGGTCTGTAAACACATGCAATAGTGTCTGCTAAAGGCGGGAGTACACGGTGCGAATTTTGCTGTCAGATGAGTTCGCATGCGATTTTTTTCAATCGTGTGGAAATCACGAATGCTCGTATGGTCGCGGCTCGTATCATTTGCGATGAATTACGAGCCGAGCAGAGTGGCTTACGAGCACTTCCCCACCTCCCGATCATTTTTAAACATGTCTTAAAAGTTCGTGAGCTATCGGTTTGAATTCGTGACATGTGTGCGACGAGCCGTTTTGTTGATTTATCTGAAGTTGACCTATCACGAACTAGGAAACCACAGAAGAAGAAAGACGAAGACGGCAACGCCCCAGGGAATGTGGACTATTTACCAGGAGGATAAACTCGCTGAGCGAGCGCTGTATGATGTTTTTTAGCAACGTGTACCATGCTTTTTAGTTCTCTCTTGCTCTCTCTCACACACGCATTTGTAGTTTACAGGACTCTCCATAGACGTAACGGTATTCTATAGGCTACTGCTACATGCTCTCTTATCGCTCTCGTGGTACTTTAATGTCATACAGTAATCCTTCTGTGCGTGCAGCGGAGCTTCAAGTCGAACGCGTTTATTAACTTCGTGCGATTGCTTCTGGAATTCGCGGGTTGTAAAATCATGTCGTATATCATCTCGCCCGTACGATTTTCAGATAAACTCACTTGTGACATGTGCGTGGACATACGATCTTCCGACCATACGAATTCACACCGTGTACGCCCGCCTTGAGAGATTATTAATTTGGTGTTTCATCAATTTCTGACACTTCTATAATTTGCAGATCATAATGATATGAGATTATAAAGTAAAAATAGAAGAAATGCACAAATAAGTACACTGAAAAGGTTTTTCAAGCAGTACTAAAATGCATGTTCAAGCGGTCTTAACTGAAAATATCTTGTACTGGCACATCTTAAAATATGTCAGTGCCATTGTCGTGTCTCAAGATGTGAACCAGTAAAGTTCTTAAGGAATTTTTTTAGAAGTTATTTAAATATCCTGAATTAACTAAGGCCTAGTCCTGGCTTAAGATAAGCCCCTTCTGTGTACATGTGTACAAACATGGAAGTTATACAAAAATGAACTGCTCTAGTAGAACAAGGTGTGAACGAACGCAGCACATGATCTTGAGTATTTCAAAACAGCATTATCTAACTGACTTGATAATGTCTTTATCGATCTGTTTCTCCCTCTGTTAGGATGCAGCTGACGGGACAGACTCCAGTAAGAATCCTCAGTCCACATCTAACACATCTAGAATGGGAATCATCTTGGAAGAAAACTGTAATGGATGAACCGACCGATCCAAGGCCTTCTATGTCCATTTTTTCAGACTGATTTATTCTCTGCACCTGGACTAAGTGTTTGAAAAGTACTTTTTATTTTATTCAGGAGTTAATGCTCAACCTCGGAAAAGGTGAGTTAATGCCTAAAATTCAGTACTGCCAATATTGTGGAATAAAACCTTTTGTTTTGATGCCATTTGTTGTTATTCTGAGATAAAACTGTTTTATGTTAATTTGTTGAACTAGTTTTTTCATTTTTTATGGTGAAATGGTTTTCAGATAAAATTTTTATTTGTTGTGTTTTTAAATTAAAATTTGGAATTTTATTAAAATTAAAATATTCCTTTAATTGTTTGCTTTTTTTCTGCTTGATTTTCTAGTTCAACAAATTGGAAAAATAAAACAACTGATATAGATTTAACTTTTTAAATGACACTGAAAAAAAATTTCATTTTTGGATCAAAAATAGAATTTCAATTAATTTACTTCCTTCAACAAGAAAATATACTTTGTGCTAAGTTTTATAAAACAGACATAGAAAATATTGTTTAGGGCAAGTTATTTATTATTCATTGGCTCAAGTTATAAAATATAGATGTGAATCATTACCCTAAATCTTTTTTTTTTCAGTGTATCGAATATATATCAATAATGATAATTTACATATAAATACTGATAAAATAAGAATATACATAGTATTGATATTAAAATGTCTATATAAAGTAATCTATATATATAGCAATAATAAACTTTATATTATTATTATTGCTATAAATATAAAATTTACTAATTTTACAAAAAGAATGATTATGCTTTTTAATTTTAATATGATTAATACATTAAAATGAATTTTATGAATAAGTTAAAGGTATATATTTAAATATTCTTATTTTTTACAATAAATACAAAATTCTAATAACAAATATTAAAATCACTATGATAATTGTTTTATTAATTTAATTAATAATACATTTGGAATTGTTTTATTATTATAACTGTACTTAACAAGGATTAAGTGGAAATAATAACAATAACAATTATTTAGCTGTAGTATTAAGTATTTACCTTTTACTATTTACATTACTAAAAGTGTCTGAAATATGTAACATCAACAAAAAAATCAAGAAACTCAACCTTGCTTATAGCAGGTAAATATCATATTGCTGCAGTATTGCAAATAGTGCTGTACATATTATTACATCTGATATAATTTGGAAGACATTTTGGTATTGTGACAAACCTTCTTCATATATTTTCTGTTGTTGACATTAAAAGCTGTGCATCCAGACAAACCCGTAACGAGATTTTGATGCTAATTCATCTGTCACTTAGCAGAAGCTGGCCAAATGCAGCAGATGCCAACACTGACAGGTTGAGACACACACACTCATTCCGAAAGCATGAACAAAACTATGCGAGACAAAAGAAAAGAAATGACCAGCCTGTGCAGCTCATGGCCATATTTTCAGATCATTCGGTTTACTCCTGTATGACAAATAATGCTGGAGCAGCACTGTTATGAATGAAGGGACGTATGTGAGAAGCGTGTGCTTTCGGCATATCAGTATTAGTCTCCAGGCTTATAACAGAAAGTCGTCTGATGTAATTTAACAGTCCTCTTGTGAATGGAAACTGTGACATTCAGACCCGCATGTTTGTCTCATCGATTTGTGTCTAGCCTCAAAAGGCATCGCTCAGTCCCGCCGCTTCCCCTCGCAGATGCAGGACGCAGAATACCAATGATATGTGATATTTAAATGCTTGTGATATTTGCGCAACTCAAACAGGCGGCTCTCTCTCGCAGGGGTTGCGTTGGTGACAAATACATGCAAATTAGCTGTGCAGAAGATGTGGTAATGTCATCTGGGGAGTTCAAACCACTGCTCTACTCTTCAGTGTTCTGCAAACCTCGGATTTTAATGTGTGATGGAAATGTACTCGGTTCATTTAAAAATCAAACGATTTCGTCAATGCAGTGAAGCAAAAATGTCCAATTGTGCAATCAAAAAACGCTCTATTCATGCAGTAGCTGCAAGTCTATGTAATATTCCTTCAAAAATATTATCTATATGTTTGTTTAATAATATAAAAAAATTATATTATATAAGTAACATACTGTATACAGCCCACAGTATATAACACACACACACACACACACACACACACACACACACACACACATATAAAGTACAGACCAAAAGTTTGGAAACATTACTATTTTTTATGTTTTTGAAAGAAGTTTCTTCTGCTCATCAAGCATGCATTTATTTGATAAAAAATACAGAAAAAAAACAGTAATATTGTGAAATATTATTACAACTTAAAATAATAGTTTTCTATTTGAATATACTTTAAAAAAATAATTTATTCCTGTGATGCAAAGCTGAATTATCAGCATCATTACTCCAGCCTTCAGTGTCACATGTAACATCCAGTCTATCACATGATCATTTAGAAATCATTCTGATATTCTGATTTATTATGAGTGTTGGAAACAGTTCTGCTGTCTAATATATTTGATCAATAAAAGCTTAAAAAGAACTGCATTTATTCAACAAAAAAAAAATCTAATAATATATATTCTAATAATATATCACAATATTATATTTCTTTCTGTATTTTTTATCAAATAAATGCAGGCTTGATGAGCAGAAGAAACTTCTTTCAAAAACATTAAAAATAGTAATGTTTCCAAACTTTTGGTCTATACTGTATATATTCAAATTCAATATATATATATATATATATATATATATATATATATATATATATATATATATATATATATATATATATATATAATTTGTTTAATAATTATCTTCTAACAAAACAAACTAGATTTTAGCGTTTAACAGTGTACTTACGGTGTATTTATCTAAGAAAGTTCTGGTAATACATACAACTACAGGTGGTAGGGTTAGGTTTAGGGGTAGGTTCAGGGTTAGTACCTAGTTATTACATAGTTATTGTAATTACTATAAGTACATAGTATGTACATGAGGAACAGGACTGTAAAATAAAGTGCTACCAAGTTTTCATATAGCTTCTGAAGACCACTTAAAGTCATTAACTACTTTTATGAAACATTTATGATATGTTTTTTGGTGCTTGACAGTCATGTTTAACACTTACTTCCATTGCATGCAAAGTAACAATGTAAATGAAAATCATGTGTTTGGAAGAACGTATGTAAGTAAATGGGGACTATTCCTTTAAGAATCTGTCTGATGTCTTTTTTTTCCTTTAAATCTGCAGAGCAAATAATCTTCCTTGCTAGCAAAATGCTGTTATTTACACATTCATTTACTTTAATGCCGTATGTGAGAAACTCAGCGGCACAGCACTGTCAGACTGTCAAAATACTTTGTAAGGAAGACCGCGTGATTCTCACTCGATTAGATTCACACGCTTTCACATACGTGACCCACCCACTTCATTTCCGTGAAATTAAACAGAGTAGCATTTACTTGAAAGGTTATTGATCACCCAAAATGTCAAGACGTTGAGAAGTTGGTAAACGAATCGTTTGAAAACATCTCACATTACCTTAATAGAAGATGGCATTGAGCTCAGGAGGAACCTAACAGTTATTAACACAATAACACAGCTTGAGATAATGGAGTCGGAAATAAACGTTAAAACGCTCTCCTGTATTACTGACTGAGAGCATCATACAACGTTTGTGAGTTACTAAGCTAGATAGCAGTACTGTAACAGAGACCGTCTATTACTGTAAATTACTGTCACTTAAGTTATTAGAACACTGCATGTGATGCAATCTGATTTGATATTTGCATTGACTGTTTGTTTAGGTCAGAAATAATTGCATTTTCAAAAAATTAGAATATTGAGCAGATCGTCCTTACAAACTAAAAATAATCATCTTATAGTCATATCATTTGAGAGGACTTAACAAAAGTAACAAAAAACAAAAAGAAATACAACACAAATGGAAAAAAGAAAAAGAAGCAAGTGACAAAAAACAAGCAAACAAAAAAAATAAACATAAATGCATGAAAAAAAGGTAAATAAAAATTTGAAGAACTGAACTGAAACAAAAATGGATTTACAACAAAAACTAAACAAAAAAAGTATAAAAACAACACAGCAAATCAAAAACAAAGATAAAATAAAATACTATAAAAACCCATTATAAAAAAAACAAAAAACATAGATAACATAAAAATGAAATACACAAAAATTCACTATGCAAGATAGCAGTATTGTAACTAAGACTGCCAATTACTGTAAATTACGATGACTACGATGATTGCCATTCTGGGTAAGAAAAATATTAGCATTTTCAAATTAAAATACAATAAAATTAGCTGATTTTACTTGCCAAAAAAATAATCATCAAAAATAAACAGTCATATATGAGAGGAATTTGTTGAAAACAAAACAAACATAAACATAAAAAATAAATAAATAAAACACAAAAATAAGTTAATAAAAACACCCCACAAAAAAACACAACAAAACTATTTACAGTATTTAAAATATTTTAAATGCTATTTTTGTTCTATTTAAAGAAAAAAAACTATGTAAAAAAAACCAAAATAATAATAATTGTAAAATAAATTTTAAAATGCATAAATTAAAATAATGCATTTAAACTAGACAACAGTATCATAACCAAAACTGTCTGTTGAGTACTTGAGCTGTTTTTGCTAAAAATGCATCACCTTAATCACCCAGTGCGTCCGACTGACCCTAAATCTGCTGACCTGAGCACTTGACACAAGCTCCAGCACATACATATATATGTGTGACTCTGTTAACGGCTCTCAGTATCTCAGGAAATGTGGTTGAAGGTAGTGAAGTCGCTGCTGAATTTATGGCCTGGAAAATATCTCCCTTTGGACCTGAGTCAGCGACTGGTAAAGCATCGACTCGTGCAGTTTCTTCTCACGCTGGCCGCACTGAATTAAGGCAATCTCAAAAGCACATTGTTGAATTTGTCTCAAAAATGAAATGGATGAGGGATGCTTAACCACAATCTAGCTCCGCTCTGTAATTTATTCTAAATTCGTTTAGTTCCAAGCCATAAATTACACTGATAACGTTTGGAAAGCACTAGAGAGATCAGTCACAGACATGTGAATCCGAGAGATTTTCATCTGCATGAATCCTGCAACGTAATGATATTTTAAAAATGAGAAATGTTGCCGTCAAACTACAGTTCACTGAAACAAATGTTGCCTTGAGAAATCTTTTTATAAATATCTTGATTCACCTGTTTGTGTTCTTCTCGCCATTACTACAAAATGTCTCTGAGATGTCTTCATTATAAAAACATAAGAACATTGCACAGAAATAGCAAGTTTCATTAGAGATTCTGCAAGCAGAACAGAAGGGAGCCATGGAAACCTTGCCAATATGAAAGTTAATAATCTGATCTAATGCCCAAAATGATTCCTTTATTTTCAAACTGAACTATTATAAATGACTGTCATTCAAACTCTGCATGTGATGCTATCTGATTTGATATTTGTACTCATTGTTAGTCTACTGTACAGCAGAAATAATAATGTTTTCTAAAGAATTCTGAGCAGATTTTATTTACCAACAAATAATAATAAATTATATATATATTAAATAATAGATAATAATATAAATCAAATATAAAAAGTTAGTATAAAAAAAAAAAAATACATAAAAACTAAATTAAAACCCAACATAAAACTAAAAAAGGAAATACCTGTACATTTAAAAACAACACAAAACCTAAACTAAAAAATAAAGTAAAAAACTAAAATAACAAAAAGTAAGAAAACATAAAAAAACAAAAGAAAAATCCCACAATAAATAAATAAAAAATACATTAAAAACACATAAAAAAACTAATAAAACAAAATGAAAAGTAAATTAAAAAAACAAGTAAATAAATAAAAAACAAAGAAAAGAAACAAATCAAAAATACAAAAGTTTAAAGGCAAAGTAATACACAAAACAAAGAAAAAAACTCAAATAAAAACACCAAAGCAAATATATAAATTAATACAAAATTTTGTATAAACAAAAATATAAAATAATAATAATAATAATAAAACGTGAAAAAAAAAATCAAATAAATTAGGAAACAAAAGATAATAAATTAAAAGAAGAAAAACACAAATAAAAAAGCAAAAACAAAATAAAATAAAAGTAAAAAGGCATATAATACACAGAAAAATGAAACTAAAAATGAAATCACAAAACAAACAAACAAACAAATTTAAAGAAAAAGAAATAAAAAAGTTCCTCTTTTGTCTAAGGGAAAAAATTAAAGCTTAAAGTCAAATGAATTTAAACAGTTTGAAAAAAAAAAAAAATCCTTAGATAACCCCTATCGGCCCTTCGGAATACTAATGTCCTGCACACTCAAGCTAGCCAAAACAAGTAACATATTAATCAGTATGTTCTTTCTATAGGCCTCAACAACAGTCGAAGCAATTATACTAGCTAATTTCAGTACCTGGGACAAACGTGGGACTGAAATCATTGCGATGCTTTTTACAGTTCTCATGGCAACATTATTACATAAGCCATTCAGCGCGGCCTCGAACAAGTGACAGATACGCTGCACTTCGCTCACGTCACAAATCCATACGCTCGCCTTACATACAGCACATGAATACGAATTCACAAATACTTAAGAAACCGCGTCCGGTGTTTTTCACTTTCATATTTGTTGTCCTGTACAACCTGCATTAGGGACATAAATATCTCTTACACTTCGCCTCGAGTGGATAGAAATATCCCCTCGAGAGGCAGCTGCCGTACAAAAGCAGCTTTCTGATAAAAGCCCATTAGTATTGGTTTTAAACTCTGCTAGACCGGCGATGAATGAGGCCCGTCGCTGACTAGCGTAAGCCTGTGCTGTTGCTGAGGCAACCGTGTACCTCAATGTACTTGATTGTTATCTGATGACTGAACCATGGGCTGCTACATGAGAAAGCAGGCTTGGCTTGTTCTCATAGCGAGCGCTTTGGGGGCATAAATGAAGCCTGCGGCTCGTTCTGTATATCCAGTATTCACCGTGACCTTGCGGCATGCAGAACTGTGCTCATTGTTCGGACGTGCGTAATTAGCGCCCTCGGTTTGAAACATTCGGCCTTTTCTTGTCACTTTTCTGTTCGCGTGTCGAAGCACGATAGCGCTCTGAGCAACGAAACTCACGATCAGCATAAGTTTTGACAAAGCGTGCATACAAACTCTAATCCGACAGCTGACGTCGGCCTCCTTATTTTCCGTTTTATTTGCCTGTATTAATCCAATATGCTTGGTGCGATAAAGGCATCTGAGTGGAAATCCTGTCTTTCTGTGGGATTTGAGGTGTTTTAGGGGTGTTTATATTGTGGCAGTTTAAGCACTTAAATAGCTTCAGGTGTCAGAATGCGTTTCGCTAAACCTGTTTTGAGTGTTTACCGCGACGGCAAGTGTATTGAAGTAAACAATGTCTCCTCGTTTCCATTCTGACAAATAATGCATGACTAAATGCAATCAAATATTCGTTTTGAATGCATTCTCGAGGCCTACCGCACGTATTCAATAACAACATCTGCATGAAATACTCCCCCGTATTCATAAAAGATCACACTGAATGTCTGTAATAATTTACATTAATGATATATCCATAAAGGAATGATAAGAACAGCAAATTCAGTGTAGAAATAGAAATGATATCACTCTGCAGGAGTCTGTTGCATTGGAATTGTCTTTCACGAGAGATCGTTAAAGTATAAACTAATAACTAATTTAACTAGACTGTTCAGTTGTGTGACTGTGGCTCGGCTGCATAATGTAACTTTATTCAGAAACTTTTCCAGCAGTGCAGTGTTGTATAGCTGTAAGTAATAATTTGTTTAAACAGCCTTGCAACTAAATAAATCAATCTTTTTAGCATCACTGGGGAGTCTAAATCATTTTAGTGAACTGGTTCATTCAAACCCTTCATTTTAATAAACAGTCAAAAACATTTACAGATCCATTTAAATAATCACTCAGTTGTGCTCCTGGAAATCCTGTGCATTATTTAGTTCTGTTATTGATAATAATAACGGTTTTATATTATTTTAATTTTAAGCCAAATCATACATTTAATATTGATACAATTAATAAATGTATATATACACACCTTTTTTTTCTTTTTTTTCTTTTAAATTTACTATTATCTTTAATTTAAATGTATTATTTAAAAACTATTTTGAAAATAATATATATAAAAAAAATGTAACTGGTATTTAAAAAATAATTTATATTTAAAAAAAAATATTTTAAATAAATTAAATGAAAGATTATTAAAGATTCGATTTTATATTTATATATCTAGGGCCCTATGAAAGTTTTTATTATTATTTTATTTTAATGGTTCAAAAAATTATAATAAAAAAGCATGTCTAATTAACTAAAATAATAAAACTGATCAAATGAAACCACAATTTTTCAAAAGTTTTTATATTAGGGCTCCATTTAAATCGTTTTGTTACATTTTAATAATCAAAAAAATCAGCCAAGTATGGTGACCCATACTCAGAATTTGTGCTCTGCATTTAACCCATCCAAAGTGCACACACACACACACACACACACACACACACACACACACACACACACACACACACACTGTGAACACACACCCGGAGCAGTGGGCAGTCATTTATGCTGTGGCGTCCGGGGAGCAGTTGGGGGTTCAGTGCCTTGCTCAAGTACACCTCAGTCGTGGTATTGATGGCGGAGAGAGCGCTGTACATTCATTCCCCCCAACTACAATTCCTGCCGGCATGAGACTTGAACTCACAACCTTTGGATCATGAGTCCGGATCCTCACCTGAACAATTATCATGTTGCTAAACAACAGCACAACCCACTGAACACTGTACCTCTATCCCTCACAGCCTCGCTTTCATTCCTGTCAAATTTGAAACATGGCACAATCCTCACTTCGGGCTATTGCGAAGGATTGAGGAGCATGCGGCGTCAATGAGTTTGATGTCTCCGTCTAACACAATAGCAGAGCTACAGCTTCATCAGCATAGTGCCAAGCGCTGGGGAGGCATGTGCTGATAAGCTCTGGCACAGAAACCATTTCAGATGTCAATAACTCCCTTATGTTCATCTCCAACTTCACCCAGAAATCAGAGCGTCTCATCACAGCAAACACCATCGATGGCATTGATCCAGTACACAATGTGAGACTCTCTATCTGCCCAAACTCCCTGCCCAAACCACAGCTGACAGCCTTAAATCGTTAAATCTGCCTCTAGAGCTACTCAGTATCCTTAAAACACTAAAGGTCATTCTCACTGCATTAAACATCGCAACAGTATATGAACTGTGACACTTCAGTTCTTTTCCATTTATTCTATAAATGCATCCAAATGCCGTTAAATTTAACCTTTTTTGACCAAGAGACACAGTAAAGACATTTGTCATGAAAAATTTCCGACAATATTGTGACGTAAAACTACTGTTTTCAACACTGATAACTAAGAAATGTTATCGGAGCAGAAAATCAGCATATTAGAATGATTCCCGAAGGATCATGTGACACTGAAGACTGGAGAAATTATGCTGAAAAAAATCAGCTTTGTATCACATAAATAAATTACATTTTAAAATATATTAACATACAAAACAATTATTATAAATTGTAATAATATTTCACAATATTAGTGTTTTAACTGTATTTTTGATCAAATAAATGAAGCCTGGGCAAGCATAAGACTTATTTAGCATTCAAATAATATTACAGACTCTATATTTATATATTCTATTATATATTAGATATTTCTTTTGAATGGAAGTTTATAACTAAACTTAGTTTTGCAAAAATAAATGAATGTTTAAAAAATATATTAGTTGCAAAGAAATGCAAAAATAATTTAAACTTTTTTTGTAATTAAAAAAAATCTGTGCACAAAACATTAATATATCATTTAATAAATTCAATTAATATATAATGAAACTATATTATTAAAAATAATTTAATAAATCAAATATAAACAAATAAATATAAAAATAGCGATGCTCATTGTGACTTTCAAACTGTATAGTGCATATCAGATACAATTAAACTAAAACTAGGCAATTAAACGAGCAGAAAAAATCATAACCATGATGATAATATTTGTGCTGTCATTCAGAAAGCCTCTTTGTTTCTGAGCTTGTATGCAGCAATAAATAAATTACAAATGTTCTATAGATGTTCAACAGAAACTAACTAAAATACGTTTTAAAATGTTGATCGACTTTAAGCTGTAACTGGACAAGCAACAGTATTAGTTTCAAAGTAGTTTCCTAATACCAACTAAACAGTCTTTTCCCAGAGTCTTACATAACCAAGATACACCTACAACAACAGATCAATGGCAAGGTATGACCAACACTGCTTCTGGATACATCTGACACATTATTCAAGCATCACAGATAGAGATGGCCTATTCTCTTCCCCGATGATCGCTCCCGAGCTCCTTACTTTGCTTTAAAACCCATATGTGTCTTCATAATGTTTTCATGAATGAATATGTAAGAGTTCTAGCTTCAGGGAGAGATCCTCGTCTTCATTACGAAGCTAATCATGCTCGAAACAAAGCTCAACCTTCTGAACCGTTAATGCTTTTTCATTCCACCTCCGTATCCTTATTAGCTCATCTCGGTGTATTTTTCAGAAATTATCCGGAGCACAGCACATGCTTCACTGACAATTTCTGTATTTCTAGATTATGGGCAATGTCTAGGTGACACATTTGATGATGTAGTCCTTTTTCTCATGCACTCACTGATGTAATACGGACAATTATTTGCACACTCATCTCCATGTTTCTCTATGTTGTCCCCTGACAAAACGTTATTTCATAGCCTTCAGTTTTAGACGCATAACAAGTCTCCAGAGAACACTATGAAATAGTTTTCTTACAGCAAATGAAATGAAATGAAAAACACATACATATCCCATATACTGCTAGTGCCCTCAGAGCAAAATGAGTCACAGACAACTGCAAAAAAATATATTCCTTACTTTAGCTTCATATATATTTGTAAGTTCACCTCATAATAAAACCAGTTTTCATATTCACTTGGGAATGAAAGGGTTTAGAAGCAATACGAAAACAGAAATTACCCTTTTTACTGTCTAATCGCACATGATTCATGTTTTGTCAAAAGAAAACTGTTCATCTTGTGACTTTTCCTTGACCGGCTGAACATTTTGATCATGCAACTGCAAACCTGAGCTGACTTTGCTTGAGATTTCACACTTATTTTCTGACTTTACACTCAAGTTCATCCAATTCAAGTTTAAACGGATTGCTATGAAACACGTGACATGGTCTCAAAAGTAAGATTTCAAAATCAAAATCATCCGCTTTAAAAGTGATATTCATGAACCCACATCAAAGCAGGTCTTGTTTTTTATCGCCGTCTCTTTCTTATTTCCCATCACAACTCTTGGTCCCGTCGAGTCACCTCAGGCCTCTCCAGCAGACAATCGTCTAGTTTGACTGAAACTGGATTGCTCTCGTCTAATGTGATTGGGGGCTTCTTCCCTGGCAGTGGTGTGAGTTCAGATGTCTCGGTGTGTTATAATCCAAACATGCTCTTCAAATCGAGAAGAGATGTCTCTGATTGAAACAAATGACTAATTCCACACTCCAGTGGACACAAATCATCCAGAAAAAAAATATTGAAGATTCAAGTAGGTCAATGCAGAATGCTTTGTTCAAAACCAAATTGACTGGTCAGTGGGATCAAATCGATAAAGATGGGTATTTAAAGGACACCGTCTTTGGCAAGAGATGTCGAAATAGGAATGGAGCCCTTTTCTGGATTTAATCAAATGTGTCATAATAAAAATGAAGGAAACGGACTTAAAACATTTCAAATATACCTAGTAATACACATAAGCTATTTGGTCAACTGAAGAATGAGAAATGAATGAACAAAAAATATTAACAAATAACAAATAAATGAATAATAAAATTAAAAATTAAAAACAATAATTCTGCCTCCATTTTTTATTAGTTGGAGAGTAAAAAGAACATTTGCAAAAAATACATGAATATTAAAAATTTATAAGTTAATATAAAGAATGATTCTGCCCCAACTTCCATGTTTAGCTAAAAAAAAATAAATAAATAGTGAATAATAATAAAAAAAAATCATTTTTCAAAACATACTAATACAGACTAACCTAAAATAATTGTCCTATTAGTTGAATCATAAAATAAATTTGCAAAAATAAACAAATGTTTGAAAGTATTTATGAAACATTTTATTAAACATTGTTTTAAATTAATTAATATACATTTATTTATATTATAAATATATTATATAAAACATAAAGAAATTTCCAAATAAATGAATCTTTAAATAAAATGAATATATATTGGGTCTTTATAATTTCATAATTTTGCCCTGGCTTCCATTATTTGGACAGTAAAAAAAAAAAAAGTATGTTCATTAAAGCCTTATTCTGTACATTTGATTCTTAATGTTTAGTTATTTAGTTTTAATAACCTTTCATTTAGGGCTGGACCAGAATATTCAATTTTGCAAATATTGGGTTGGCATTCGATTTTAAATTTTGAGATCCAAATATTTGTATTTTTTTCGAACACCTATCATCCCCTGAAAAACCGTTCTCATTCGCGCTTGAATATGAATCACCCATGAGAGAACATCATGATTCACTTCATCTGAAAGAAAAGACAAAAATGCAGAAGACCTCAGAAGTGTGGGAGCACTTTAAATTGAGTGAGGACAGTCAAAGGCAGTGTGTCAGATATGCACATAAGCTATTTGGATGCACAGATATTAATCAGTAATTTTACACATGATAAATACATGCACTTAATTTGCTTGGAAAATAATTGTGAATACAGCAGTCATAAAAAACTTAGTAAAAAAATGTGCTCACAGCCGATCCTCCTTCCCTTTCTTCACTCAATGTGTTTCTGTCATCACTCTACTGTCCTATCCAAATAAAAATGCATAAAAGCCCCCAAAAATAGCTTTAAAAAACCTGCAATTTCAAAAAACCTTCATCTATTTCAGCCAGCTTTGCAGTATTTCTTTGGTGCAGCAACATTGTTCAATTTATCACTGAAGAACTTATGGTAAAAGTTTGAAAGATATAAAAACAACCAGTGCAAGATGCAGTGACAGAGCATCGCTGAACCAGTAGGGCAAGTGACAGTTCTGTCAAACGCCTGAAACTCTGTCACACTAGCAGTAGGACATTGTGTTCAGTTAAAAAAAAAAAAACTGCTGGTCACCGCAGCACAAAATAATTTCCTTTCCACAAGCATTTCTCCTGTCAGGTAAACAAGAATCACGGACAGTAGCAGCCGAACTATGACACTGAAGGCACATACACAGACAGAGCATCAGAAAATGAATACTAAGTTGCCAAGCTTTGTATAACAATGATTTTCAGGGAAAGTATGTTGTTCCCTAGGCAAGAAGAAATGACACTGAGGAAAAGTAAGCACCTAATTTTATTTCAAGTTTGTCTGCTATCAACTGAAATTACACTGACAATTTAGGGTCAGGTCATAGGACATGGTGACAGTTTGTATCAAAATAGCCAAGAAAACAACAGTATAGTAATAGATTAGAATATCTTATATCTTTTAACTCACAGCCTTCATTTAATAATCCATAGATCATGTTCTGTTTGGAAAACAAAAATATCCACGACTGTCTTTCTGTTTTGTGAGGGTTGTGCATGAGTCCCTTGCTTGTTCTGAACAGTTAAACTGAGAACTGTTCTTCAGGAAAATCCTTCAGGTGCTGCAGATTCTTTGGTTTTCCAGCATCTTTGCATATTTGAACCCTTTCAAGCAGTGACTGTATGATTTTGAGATGCATCTTTTCACATTGAAACTCAAACACAGCTATTAAAAAAGGTTCAAACGTTCACTGATGCTCCAGAAGGAAACAAGATGCATTGAGATTTGGGGGGTGAAAACTTTTGAACAGGATGAAGATGTCCAAATTTTTCTCATTTTGTTGAAATATTTTTTTTCTCCATTTAGTTCTGCCCTCTGTAACCCACAGAAGAAGAAGTAGTTTCCCGGAACACAAATTGAGTACAATTTACCTTTATCTTCAAATTCCAAAATTAAATGTACTACAATTTAAATAGTATTCATTATTATTAAATATTATATAATTATAATTTGAATTACTAACTATATAATTAGAAAAAATGTATTGCTATTATTAATGAAATATTAAACAAATTGTAAAATATTGAAATATTTACTCATAAATAAACATATATTTAAAATGTTTACTTTATTATTTATATAAATACAAATGCAAATACAAAATATTCTTAATTTGGATATAATTTCACCTTTTCTAAGTCATGTTTTCAATTCGATCACAATAAACTCTTTGAAAAGAACTGCAATGTCTGTTTAAATATTGTTCATTTTAATATATTTTAATATATTAAAATAATAGACAGCTGTATATGTATGATGGCTCTGTGCGTGTCCCCAGAATTGCTAGATTTAGAGCGTGGCACATCTTACCCCAATTTTCCCAACCTGTACTTTTTCTACACGTACATATTATTAAGCAAAGTTCTTAATAATTTGCTTTAAAATCCAGTTGTTAATTTCTGTATAACGATATAGAATAATTTGTGAAAGAATCACAATGCATCTGTGAATCAATTCCCCCAACCCTGTCCTCAAATGCCTGCTTGATTATTCACACTGCATCAGAACTGAGAATATCTGCATAAACGAATACAGTGAATGAATCCCCACACACGTTCGCATAAAGCTCAGCATCACTTTTTACAAACCGCTGCAAAAGTGTGAACATATTTTAAGGCAAGCTGACCCGGCATTACCTTTAATGTTGGCGGCATTCCTTTTCCTGCCAATAACACTGGCCTTTGACTTTCATGACTCATTTATAACGCAGCCCTCGCGCACTTCAGGAGAATGATAGCATCAGGAAGATCCGCGAAAAATTGTGCCGTTTCCCAAAAGCATCATAAAAGTTATTGATGTATACTATATTGTGACACCACTTCTGGCGAATCACCCTCAAGTCAAACGACGAACATCATAAGCCGACGATCATGAGACAAGTGGTGTCTTCTTCTGCGCTTTCCTCAGACGTGTCGCCACAAAAGATGCCGCTGTTGACTTTTATAGCTAAAATCCGCTTCAATCTGTTCAAGTCCCTGGGGCTCGGCAACAGTTAGTGCGAGAAACATAAAAAGTGAAGCGAATCTCATCTCAAAGAGGACTGCATCAGCAGGTCAAGATGAATACTGATCAAAGAGAGTCAGAAAAAAGCAAGTACCTGATTAACAGTTAGCGACAAATGCTTGAATTAGCTTAAAAAGAAAGTTTGCATCTGACGACAAAACTAAAAGAATCACATAAACGTCTCTTGAGAGTCCTAAGTCTATTTGTTTGTCGAAATACACAAGCTGATAATGCATGCTGGTGAAAAGGCCTTGCTTTGTTTACACGCTTTCTTACAGCACATTGTATCAAACCTGCGACAGAAATACAACAGACGTGTGAACATTATTAGAATCTAGAGTGAATTCCATCATGTCGGCTAGAATCGAAAGGGCATGAAAGTAAATGACCATAATTACAATCACGAGCAGTTAAGTTGCTCTCGCTGCTTTTACTGACATTAAACGGAACACAGCGTTATAAAGACGGAAGATGCTTGAAAGGCAGTGTTCAAAAGACATCTATTATGTGATTTTTACGTTTATCCTCTTACCCTTTGCATTTTCCTGACGTAGCATGAACCGGGCAATTAGATAATGCATTTTCCTGTAGTGTGAAGAGCTTTTTCTTTCATTGTGCATTGAAATAATGGAAAGATTCTGTGGTACAGAGTGCACATTAAACATACCCAGATATAATTTACAACAATCAAACACTACATCCAGTTTTATTGCGTTATGTGCATTATGGATCAAATCTTTGCACTCTCAATTTGAAAACACTCACCAATTTTGTGATTAGAATGAGCAGAGATGAAATCTAGCTCTTTATCTTTAAGGGTGACCGTGACTTTGCCTGAATCAACATCTTTTGTTGGTGCAGGAACAACATTCATGTCAAACAAACGTAACCCTATTTCAAACAATTAAAGGTGCAGTGCATAAAATGTGTCTTGAGGCGTCACCTGCAAAATAAAGTCCCATAATCGCTCTCTGTCTGTCAGTCAGCTTCACATTCAGGTTTTGCAGGAAGGGCATGCGATTGAAGGGATGAAGACAGGTTAAATCAATAGCTAAGTCTATTGCAAAATGGCTTACAGCACACCTTTAAGACTCTTAAAACAGAGAGAAATGATTGATTCATAAAGTCTCAAGTATGTGATTTGGGCTTTACCAATTGTAATTTATTGAGACTGTAGAGAGGGTGGAAAATCAAGGGAGGAAGACGACCATAAGGAGGATAAACAAGAGCACATCAATTTTTAAACAAATCACCTCCGGGAAAAATAAACCAGGATGGAAATGTGAGAAAATACGTTTCATTCCAGTGAAATCATTTGTGAGATGTTGACCCATTCACAAACCCTACTGCATCTACTGGCTTTTTTCAAATTGGGAAAGCAGAATAAAAAAAGAAAAGCCTGTATAAATCCCAATTGGTAAGAGTAAAAGAGCCTGTGCCTTAGACATTCCTGTAATGTACAAATATCAAGCACAATACTTTACTGAAGCAGTCATGGACAATTCAGTCTGCATGGAGAATTGGGTCTAGAAAGCAGCTGTATCAGCTAAAATTATTTGTATTTTTATTCTATTCAATTGGCTGAACAAAAATCTTCCAAAATGAATGCTTCTAATGCCTTTTAAAATGTCAGTAAATACTCTACCATTCAAAAGTTTGTGGCCGGTATGCTAATTGTTTTTTGAAAGAAGTCTCTTCTGCTCACTAAGGCTGCATATTTGATCAGTAAAAACAACAACAAAATTGTGAAAAATTACTATTTAAAATATCTGATTTATATTTGAGTAGGTTTAAAAATGTAATTTATTCCTGTAATGCAAATCTGAATTTTTCGATTCATTGCTCCGGTCGTCAGAGTCACATGATACTACACAAATTATTCTAATAAGCAGATTTGCTGCTCAAGAAATATTTCTTATTATCATCAATGTTGGAAACTTAATTCTGTTTGCTGCTTAATATCTTCATGGAAAGATAATTATTTCCGGATTATTTGATGTACAGATATATTAAAAGAACTGCATTTATTTGAAATCTTTTCTAACAATCCTGTAACAATGTAAAAATCTTTGTCACTTTTGATAATTTTAATGCAACCTTGATACATTACTTGCCACGGATTACAAACTTGCCAGAATTTAATGCATTATGAGAATAAACACACATCGATCAGTAAAGTCATTGTGTTGCTTGAAAAACCTGACTAAACCCATTCCAAATGACTTGATGAAGCGTTTAGAATGAATCACTGGCTTTACTAAAAAAAAAAGCTGGTTGCAGCTGAAGGCCCTTTGGACTTCAAGGCCCGGAGGCAACAGCCAAATCGGTCTATCTATGGTTAATCCGAGCCTGTGTGTCCCACATGGGCACTACAGCTCAATGTGTCTGTGCATGTGTGCCAAATGCTGAATCCTATCTCAGACAAGGCAAAATATTTCCTATAGGCTCATAATTCACATAGAATTTAATCAGACTAGCCATGGAAATTCTTTTGTATAATAATTCCTAAATATATGAAATTTATTTTTTATTCATATTCTATGCAAGAGATACCATGTACACACAATATAAATGAAGTAAAAAAAGGATGAAAAAACGCAGTCAATTTTAATGTTGCAATCATTATCTGCCACACTATGTAAATGCATTTTTTTTAAATAAATAAATAAAAATGGGAAAACAATCCATCCAATTTTAATGTTTCCTTCATTATCAGCCACATTATGCAAATCCATTATAGCATTATAAGCCACACTATGTAAATGCATTATATAAAAGTGGAAAAAAAGAATGCAATTTTAGTGTTATCATTATAAGCCACAAACCACCACATATTGACAATGTCACATAAAGCTTTTACTTGAACTTTTATTTATTTATTTATTTATTTATTTTTTTATCTGAACACAACTGTTTTATGCATCTACAATCTTTCAGGGTACTAAAGAAAGACAATGCACCTGAACTGTGTGAGCAACACAAGCACTGGAATACATAATGCGCTATGTTCGACAAAGAATATATAATGCACTAACTGTGTCTCTCCCATAATGCATTTGGCAGAACCTCATCAACCTCAGCATGAATGTTCGTGACCAGCAGCAATCTGACAGCTATTATAGTACTTTCCCAAAACAGTTTAAATACGTATGTATTTGTGCACATGCACAGACAAATGCACAAAGTGACGGCTTTGGAGTCATCTCAACTACCTAGTGTTTGTCATCATGGACAACAATAGCAATTACCCATGAATGATTTGCAGTGCAATGCAATGCCTTGTTGCCAGGCAACACTCATGTTAATGAAGAAAGCCCTTTCTCCAAGTAAAAAGGTATAGGGCACGTTATTCGGCCGACAGAAAGGGGGCTTGAAAATGAGCTGGATCAAAGCGATTCGGCCATGATGCCCAGGCAGCTGAAAACAGATGTATGTAAGGTGTTGAGGGTTGTGCTTTTGAATGCTAAATACCAAGATCCAGCCCCTGAGGGTTTCAAGAATAACACTGAATGTTAATAGGTACTTGGGTTTTCCTAAGTACGCTTAATTTTCATTAAGCCCTGATTTCTCTCTAAACTAGGTTAGTGCACTTTGGGCCCAGAGGTTTTACACTGGTACTCAGAATTGATTTACATATTGTCAGGAGACCATATTGTAGATACCTGATCTCAATACTTATTTTCATTAAAGTCAATCAAAATCCACTATAGAGATAATTAGCGTAATGTTTGCACTCAGAGTTTATGGCACTTATAGTCCAGTTAATGACCCCCTATTGTACCTCATTTTTGGTCATTTAGGATACTTACGATGGAAATTAAAGGTAAATGATACAAAATGAGAAGCGGGGTATGCAGAACACACCAAATTATCTCTCTGCTAAGTATCTTAAATATTAAAAGGCCATTGTGCCAAATGAACTTGCACGACTTGTTGACATCTCAGTGGAATAGTTTACCCAAAAATCTAAATTCTGCCATTTATTCACTCTCATCTCTCTTCAAACCTGAGTGACTTCACTGTATGGAACACAAGAGGAGACATCTTTACTGATCACTCTATTTCCTGATACTACTGCATATTACCATGAATGGGGAGTAAAAATTATATTAAAACATATTAGCGCTAGACTGATTATCAGCCTGGCTAATTATCGGTGCCGATACTAAGCATTTTATTGTTATCGATATCGGTCATAGAAAAAAAAGGTGATAAAATAATTATTTATTTTTATTTAAGAAAGTTTTTTTGTCAGAGCCCTTGTTATTCTTCATTTTTACATCAATTGTCATTGATTGTACCAGACAGATATATATCGGTTCAAACAATTGGTAATCCGTGTACTTTCTTTAATAATTGGTTTCGGCCCTTAAATGATCCACTTAAAATATAAAAAGAGTGACCAGGATATTCTAAAAAAATCAATTAAAGAGAAAGACATTACAGGATGGGTTAGAAATGGCACAAATTTGGGTAAATTTTGACAGAAATTTTATTTTGGGGTGAATTATTCCTTAAATCTTTGAACAAGTGTGAATAACCTTCTAAAGACATAAAGAAGACTTTCCTCTCATTTCCCTCCCCTATCCATTTCTGACACCTGCAAAATTCAGCAAAAATTGTTCCACATGTCCAAACCAGGATCTGAGAATAAATCAGAATCAGTCACTTGTATCAATATCTGGCACAACCTAGAAATGCTATGCATAAATCAAGTTAAAAGGAAATGCAAAAGCACTAAATAGAAAAACGCAGAAAAAAAAACATCTCACAGGAATGCATCATCTAATGGAAACCACTGTAATCAATCATTATCACTGTGCATGATAGCACCGGTTTCACATTTGTTGCCCTGTTTTACCCCAAATCCTTTACCCCAAGTCTTTCATAGTCTGCCAGCTCTTTCAGTGCAATAACTCTAACTGCAAGAATGTGACATTGCACTCTTTGCCCTAGCTGCTTATGTAATATCTTTATTTGAACAAGGTATTTATTCATATAAAACCACAGCTAAGGCGTAGCTAAATTACCAATGGAACGAAGTGGGAAATATCAAATAACAGAACTGCTCAACATGCTTTAGCCTACACGTGCCACAGATAAAACAAACCATTTTAATGCAAAGCTTCTTAAGTTCGTCAGCGTAGCTCAGAACTTACTGCTTGTCAATCTACATTCAATCAATTTAAAATGTGCCAATCATGTTTTAATCAAGCTACCATATGAAGGAAGATTATTCTCATAAATTAAGTTTAGATTAGAGCTGATTGCTTTTCTCACAAGAAATGGCAAACATTACCAAAAAGACATTGAACATGTTCTCATTTTAAAGTTACAATTCTCTCACTGCAGGCAGAAGTTCATCTTGCCTTAGTTGTACATTTGTGCAATTAGAGTTGGACTTGGTCAAGAACTGAGTGAGAGAGCATGTGCACTCTTGTAATGTCTTTTAAGAAGTAGCTATTTGACAGTCATTTTTGATTTTAACTGCCCAGCAGCCATTGATTCATAAATGTAATTGCATATTCCAACGTATAGATTTTTCAGCTGCAAATGGTTTCAAGGAGGAAAAAAACTACACTGCACCAGCAAAAAACTGAGAAGTCTCTTGTCAACAAAGCAGTAGTCTGAAGGTGGGGGGACTAGTTTGCGTAATTCAATACACTCTGTCTCAGTCAATGGCCCTGTATAGCTCATGTCAAACAATATTTTCCTGTAAACCAATAGTGCTTGAACTTTGAAGAATATACCACTATGGTAACTTACAGTGGTGAAGTTTAGAGGGATGCAATCCTCCCCTCTAAAGGTGCACTGCAAGAGCATGTCGTTGATATCGTGGCCCGTCCGGTTGTAGAAATCCGTCATGTTGAACTGCTTGGCCTTGAAGTGGACAAAATTAGCCTTCTCCTTCAACAAAGCCAGGACTTCTGGCTCAGCCAGGTGAGGGTTAGCAATCTGGTGGTTCTCATTAAGCAGTGCCAGCAGCTCCCCGACGTGGTACAGATCATTCTTCGTGATCTTCGAGAAACGAAACTCATTGAGGTTGCAGAAGGTGACAGCCGGAAAGGTGAGGTTGGGCGCCGCCACCTCGTCAAGTTTAGTGACGTGGGGGAACTCGAAGTAGTAGTACACTCTGTCCATGCACACAAACATCAGTAGACCCAAAGAGCCCATGAAGGACAGTGTCCATAAGAAGCGCCGGAACGTCATGTGGCCATAGGCGAATATGTGGCTCATGCCATGTAGTGTGGAGGAGTTGGCGAAAACTTGCAGGCTGGACGGCCTCACACTTTCGATGCTGTCTTCAGAGTCTCCCTTCATGGCTGTCATTGGTATCCAGTGAGACAAATGGTAGAAAGTGTGCAACGAGGAAAGTCTAAACACTTGAAAAGCAGCAAGTCTTTCAAAAGGTTCTTTAAGATTTCTCAAGGAGCTTTCCAGTTAGTGGCAGTCCTCACTCCATCCGCGACCTCTTCCGCCGTCTCAAAAAAAAGCAGCTGTCATTCCATGCACAACCAAACACAATGACAGCTCCAGAAAGACCAAGTCACTTGAAAAGACAGGAGTGACGCTGTCCAGTTTCTGAGGGAGAAAGCACAAAGAAGTGAAGGGAAACCAAAACACGCTGATGGAAATGGAGTGTGCCTCCTCCAGTCGGCACAGAATGGCTTTACATCGCTATGACAATGGCATGGAATGAATTAGTGAATGGGAAGATTACAAGCGCCGAGCGTCTGTTGCTCGTCGCCAGCTACGTCCCTCTGCACCACTCCCCTGCTGAAAATCAAGGGTCATAGACCTCCTCCTAGCCCACCTCTGCGTTTGACAGCCTTAGCTGGGTTGGTCGTCTCTCCTGGATTCACAGCGAGCTGTGGCAAGCGCTGCCTCCTGGTGTTTTGGAAAGCCAACGTGGTGGTCTCGCCTCGGACAGCAAATGTTTCTTCCTCCAGATCTGGAAATGAGGATTTATGCACCTCTGCCGGCTGCCTGCCTGCCACCCCTCCTCTCTCTCCGTTGCTCTTTAGTAGTCAGGATCCATCCCACTGCTGAGCGTCTGCTTCACCACAGCCTCTGTGTGTGTGTGTGTGTGTGTGCATGCAAGAAACATGGGGGGAGGGTGCTAGCAGGGCTGGGGGTGCTTTGACTCTGGGTTTCATATGATAGGAAAAGCTCTCAACATGCAATGCTGTATTTCAGCTACAGGTAGTTGCAGAGAAGCAACCATCTGCACCATGTGATTGTATCTGAGGTGGTTGGTTTTGCAGAGAAGCACACGCTCTTTTTCCCCACTAAACCTGCATAATAATGTAGCCGGAGTTTGACGAGAGATTGGAGATGATTTTGTATCTTACTGAATAGTAACGGATGTGTCTGTCATTAGAGACCGGCTTGATGTGCATTGTTTTTTGGGGGCTTAATAGATCAGGGATCACTTGCAAATCGTGCCTTAAGTGACATGAGATTACGGCTGCTATGATGCTCAAGGGAGATAAATTACCATAACAATGGATGAACAGCCAGGGATAGAGATCCTTCTCAACCGAATTAAATCAATATCCAATCAATGCCCCAAGAGCAGGTTGGGACATAAAGACATAATACTTTATATTTATATTTATTTGTTCAGGAGTCTCTTTTTTAAAATAGATGCAATTCAATAGACATCAAATATTGTATTCGGTCCAATAGAAAATAAAAATAGCTTTCAGAACTGTTCACAGAGCCCAGATGGAGTTTGTGCATATGCATTCATATTCTGACTTTTGCAAATATTGTAATGTCCGGATCCTGTTTTTCAGGCTCTCCATTATATCAAATATGCTGAGCATCAGGATTAGCATATTACAATATTATTCTGCATATTTCTACATGTAAATTACTGTGAACGGCACACTGTGAATTGGTTGCTATGTTTAGACTCAGCGAATTTGCCATGTGTAGGTAGCACATACTAAACAATCTTTGAATAAAAGGAAACGGATAATGCAACAACTAAACCCGGTTTATATTTCACATACCTCTGCATGATTGATTACCTGACATTCCCGGATGCGACAGATGCGGTTTAGCTATTTGTTAACAAGGAAAAATACAAGAGCAGTACTTTTGACATGCACTATTTAGAATGAAGAGCAATAGATGGAAAAACAGTGTTACTAAACTAGATTTAATTTTAAACCTGGACTTCAAACGGAGGAGAATCGCATTATCAGAGAGTGGGCGCTGCCTCCCACATCCAAACATCACCATTGAGCTTTTGACCAAAAGTGCTAATCGCTTTATTCCCACCGTTGTGCTCTGGGTGATCGTGATTGGTGTTTTGAGTATGTTCCTACTTTCACCTGAGGGTTGAATGAATAAAAGATTGTACATGGTGACCAGTGATCAACAGTTGAAATCATATCACACACACAATGACATGAGCAGAGTCACCAACAAAACCACTGTGAAACTACAGAAATTTGAAAGCGTCAAAAAAAAAAAATTAGCAAACTATGGGTTTTAGCCATTATTGGCAGGAAATCACTTGCAGGCTCTTTGTCTAATTGTTTATTGGTCTCCTGCATTGACCTGGAGAATTTTCGCTTCGACTTACTAAAACAGTGCAGTTTTGAGGGCTTTCTTACTTACTTGACCATTTTCTTAACCATTTATCTCTTAGCCAACCATCTGTGGATTTGCTTAACTGTTTTGTGATATTATCCTGTTGCAGGCTTTCCACATATTGCGGTTTCAGTTGGTTTCACTTCAGTTTAAGACAGATGAATAATACCTGGAACATCACTAGACAATTAAATTAACTTGAGAAGATACAGAAGACATTCTACTGCTATTTTTAAACTGGAACAGAACTAAATTCAGAAATAAAGAAGAGGTTCCCTTACAAATCATGAGTGTAAATGTAAACTGGCCACACCCTGAAGGAAATTAAATTGAAATTACAAGAAGTTATAAATAAGTGTTCTTCCAACATCGTCCAAGTTGTTTGTGTCTTTCTTTCTATAGTTGAAAAGAAATTAAGGTTTTTGAGGAAACTGATTTTTCTCTATATAGTGGATTTCAATGGTGGCCAATGGGCTGAAGGTCCAAACTGCAGTTTTAATGCAGCTTTAAAGGGCTCTGCACAATCCCAGCCGAGGAATAAGAGTTTTATCCAGCAAAACGTTTGGTCATTTTCAAAAAAAAAAAAAACAAACAAAAAAAACATACAAATGTATATACTTATATATACCAGATATGCTTGTCTTACACTAGCTCAACCTCACGCATTGCATAATCACACACAAACGTGCAAAGAAAGTCAAAAGTCATTTGCAAAAAAAAAAAAAAAAAAAGGTAAAATAATGATGTCAGAGGATTCTGAAGTTGGAGAAAATGAGGTGGAGTTTTTCACCCTGCCTTACCATTTTTAACTGAAGTACACAAAAAAACTAACCGCATGTGACTTTTCCAACATGTTTATGTAAGACGTAAAGATGCACATGTGCATACATTTTTATTTTTGGGGATTTTTTTTAGATTGGACAAACTGTAGAAGACATGTAATGTATACAGCCTTCTTGACAGACTTTCCCTCCTTGGTTAAAAATGGCACTTTTTGCTCTTATACTTAATATGAGTTTATTTATTTTTTATTCTACCCACTACACTAAAATTCTATTTTTCTATATTAACCGGAATTGAAAAGCATTCTCAGTCAATTACAAATGGAGCACATTTCTGCTATGTAATATGTATAAGAGGGAACATATGGACCACACAATGATTGATTTGTTCGACATATGATCAATATTTTCAAAGCTTCATTCAACACAACCGCATGAGCACTTGACATCTGTCAAGAAAAGCACAACAGCATGTCAGTGCTGAGAGCTTGCTTAGCACAAACCATGAGATTTCTCCTTCAGGGAGTCGACCTCTGGTCGTAAGAAGCCATGAAGAAGAGGCTTACTGTCATTCATAAACTGGTTTACATGTACTGGAGTACTCGCACTCTCTAGCCATCCTGCTATGACTCTTCCTTTCTTTCAAACAACAATGCAATACATATAAAAGAGATAATTGACCCCAAAATGATGACGCTTAAAAAAAAAAACTTTGAAAAGATTTGCTTTGATGTTTTAGATTGATGTTTAGTCACACTATTACATCATAAAGTGGCACAATCCACTACCTGTCATTCTGGCGGATCTGTTTCAATATACCGTATTTTCGCACCTTCAATGAATGGCCTATTTTAGAACTGTTTTCATATATTTTGATTTCTCACTTCATGACCCCTTTAAAATTTGGCCTGCTACCATTTAATTATAATTATGTTCAAGTTATAGCCAATAACTTTCTAATTTAATCACAACTAAAAATCCAATCTTGATAAATACACAAACAAAATGTGCTAACAAATATAGTACAAACATATGTGCATCACAAGCCCTAGTAATCATTCAGTTTCATTATATGGAAATGTAACATTATCTTTTGTGTTCCATGGAAGCAAAAAAAAAAAAAAAACTGTAAATGTAAATGATGACAGTTTTATACTAACAAATTATGCCACATGAAATATATTCTGCATGCAGGAGCAAAAGACTAATTATTGCTCAGCAATCTGTGAATATGAAATCGAATAAATAAATAAATAAATTCTTCCATCTAGATAAGCAATGACTGGAGAAAAAACACAGAGAGCACATGGACTTCCACACGTATAAAAGCACATTCACCAGACACATGTCATTTTTCAGATAAAAAGGATGAAGTGCCCATTGTTTTACAGGCTGTGGGAATATCGCTGAAGTCAGCTTAAACGCTGGAGTAAGACGTGCACACTCAAGTGCGATGCCTTAAGACAAATGCCACAGCTAATATAAAAATGCAAGCATCTTAAAACTGAGACAGATTATATGTATCACCATCTCATTTCGAACCAGTGAACTGCTTGTAACAGACAGAAGAGCATCAGGGTTGCTTCTCTAATGCGTGCTGAGACATGCGGTAAACAATGGAGGATCATGACGCTTTGCAGTTTTGCAGAAGCCTCTTGAGACCGTTTACTGAGAAGCGGCGGTGAGCATAATGACACTGGCCACACTGCTTGACCCAGGAAATAAATCATCGGACATCTGCGGCCAATCTAATGCAATCTAAATCTGTGCGGTGACTAATGGCAGAACATGGCAGCATGATGGGCGTAGAGGACACCCAAAACACCTCATTTATTTAATTCAGGATACTGGATCAGTGTTTGTTTGTTTGTTTATAATTTACTGTGATGCCATTCCAGCTACCACTGCTATTTTCATGGCGAGAAACAAATGGTTAGGCTAAAATGTGTAACATTTTATTTACTAAATGTTTTGGAGCTTGTAATGGATGACAGGTCACGGTACACAGAAGGCAGAACTTCTGTATTGTCTAAAGCACATGCCAAATATGGGCTGCTTTATGGGATTGTTTTTTCTTTTCTTATGTAGAAAATAGCTACATTTACAGTACACTTATACATTTGGCAGATGGGTTTGTCCAGTGTGACAGATTACAATCACAAGCTAAAGATTTTTTCAATTCATGAATTTCCTGGGAATCAAAACCATGACTTGGGTTTACTTGGCACCATACTCTACTGTCTGAGCAAAAACTCAAACAACAGCTCCCTGTCAGATATTACTTTAAATAAAATACAAAAATGATGTGTTGGCAACTAACCAAAAAGTTGAAGTACTATAACTATACAAAAATCAAAATAACAAAAAACACATAACACAATTACTCAAATTAAAATGAAAACTAAAAATATAAGAATAAAAGCTTTAAAAACCACATGAATGAATAATATATATCATATCATTAATACTAATATAACATTCTCCTTGTAATTGCATTCTACAAAGAACAAATAATTAGTAAAATGAAAAAAAAAAAAAAAAAAGACTGCATAATACAATGCATTAATAATGATGAGGTGGTCTTGTAACAAGTTGTCACACACTGAACCGTATTTTCGGTTGTGTTTCTTTCTTGCAAATTTTAAGACTGTAAATAGATAAAAGGCACAAAAGAAAGGATACACCTCTTTTCTTGAGAGTGGACCTGAGGGTAAACATCAGTCCTGTCGTACAATAAACTTGTCAGATCGGAGGGACTGTGAAATTGAAAATATCAACAGGTCTTGTCCAGTAACAAAAACGTGAAATTGAACACGAGCTGGAATACCCTGCAGCACACAAATCACTGGTCTAGACTAGAAAGCTGAGAAAATTATTTAACGACTCTGTTTTTATAATTCTATTATAATTAAATTGGATTGTGCAAATAAATGCACACAGAAGCAATTACTAAACGAGACATGCACACCTACAAAGCAGATAAGCATTTTAAAAGGAATAGCTAAATATAAATACAGTTGTTTACTCAATGGGGCAGTATTTTATTTTATTTTTTCTTATAAAGCTCTGATTTAAATCAGCAATTCGCACTGCAATTTTATCAGACTGTTTGCTGACTGCACACGATGACCTTTCACAGCGAACGGCAGTCCAAACATATGAGTCACTTCATAATGATATACACAACTCTCATACGTATCACTCATGGATGAAAGTATATCAAACAAGATAATAAATGGCTGTTAACTTTTTACCTCTCAACACAGTCTCTATTGAGATGTAACTCCTTTGGGAAAGCTTACAGATGCACCATCTTTGGTTAAAGTGGGTCATAATCAACAGGACCAAGAGTCAGTTCACACAGTTCTGGGATCTGTATTGATGGGTTATTGAGTGCGTTTCAAATCTCCTGCTGATAGTGCTTACATAGGCAATGAAACCAGAGGGGTCCTCGTCTAGAGAAGAGGGTCTATGACCATGAACATTAGGGAACACTAAACAAGATATTTAAATGTTAAAATGTTCAGAGTTTTAAACCACCTTTGTATTGCTCCAACATTGGTGATGTATGTAAATGAACCTATACCAAGGTGTATGTAAACGTTACCTATACCAAGATATCCCTGCTTATTTTCATCCACTCCACTGGATGATGCAAAACAAGTCATAATGCACTATTCTACCAAACTTTTTTTAAAAGCACAGGCTTTTGTTAAAATAACAGATTGATTTTCCACATTTTTTAATTTCCACCCACAGACAGTTGGATTGATAGAGGGGTGGAAACAAAACCAAGTGCAATACGGTCGTTGAAGTTTTTGGATAAAGGGAACACTACAATTTTCTCTCAGAAATTGCTAGTACATAAATATTTACAAAGAAAGTAACATTTGGATTAATAGTGAAATTTTGATTAAAATACAGGCAACATTATTAAAAGCCCACAGAGAATTCCCCCTTTAAAGAAGAGTGAAAAGTTGCTGAAACTACTCATCCTCAGGCCTTCAAATGTAATGCCATTTCATGCCAGGTCATGTAAATGAGTTTGTTTCTTCGTCTGAAAAGATTTGGATAAATGTAGCATTATATCACTTGCTCACCAATACATCCCCTGTAGTGAATGGGTGCCATCAGAATGAGTAATGCACACCTCTCCAGTCCATCAATTAATGTCTTTTGAAAAAAGATGCTGAGTGTGCACAAGAAACAAATCCATCATTATGGAGTTCACTTTAAACTGTCCTTTTGGCCAAAATAAGATTCCATAATCCATTATAATGTTTTAAACGGTGAAAAGTCAATTCACTGCTGTCCCAAATATGTAACATATTTGTTTAGAACGGTTTCGGATTGTTTTCGCTTGTAAACACTGCTTGTTCTGTGCATATTTCTCTCCTGATTCAGACAAGACTATTTCTTGGAGATGGGATAGACAACTCGTATTTCAGCTGGAAGCAATTGCTTTAAATTTAATATAGTCCCCTTGTGGTTTTTTGTGACGTTTTGGACTCTCTGTCTGTTCTAATGAAAAAACAAACTCATCTTCATCTTGGATGGCCTGGGGATGAGCACATTTTCATTTTTAGGTGCTACTCCTTTAAGTTTAACCTAAGACCAACAGTTGTATCTGAACATCTTTCACACTTGCAAATGTGATCATTTGTTCCAATCTTACTGGTTCCTCATTAGACAGTCACTGTAAGAGTTGCAAATTTCTGAAGCTGTAATAAATTCTAAAATTCAATGCAAGAACCATTTATTAGCCACCAGTGAGCATGTCACATTAAAAGATCCAAGACTGATGACTCTGACCTATAAAAAAAATATCTACGACATTTCCTCAAATTTGTCTCAGACAGCAAAACCACACTTCACAGCAGGCTTAAGAGAAGCAGCAGCGCTCTCTTGTGTCGGTTACAAAAACTCTTAAAATGTTAAAAATTCATACTGGTCGACAACTATTCAGGAGGTTACACAATCTAAATCTAGCCTACATGAAGCTATAATATTTTGGCCATGGCACTTGATTAACAACACTTGTGTGTAATACACACTACAACAAAACTCAATTATTTATTAAGTATGTTCTCCTAAAAAAAGCATGGAGCCAAAAAATGAAAGTAGCACAGATATTAGCCTCTCATAATTTGCTGTTCTGTAATGGGTATCTGCAGGTGCAGCTCTTTAACATAATTGGCATATTATGGCAGAGACTAATTATTTAACTGTAGGCATGACGAGCAATTTACATCCTCTCACCAACTGAACCCTCTCGTCTCTGGCCAGGTGTTTTGTGCATTTTACTGTAGATTGGGTGCAAGTATGACTGAATCTACAGAAAATATCAATAAATAGTAATAACAAATGTCATGAGTTCTGACTGCTGCCTTATTTGGGTGAAAATATGTTAAATCAAAGGCAAGGCAAGGCACTTTTATTTATAGGGCACATTTCAAACAACCACTGCTGACCAAAGTGCTGTACAATCAGTTCAGACAATATAAAATATATAAATACGTCAGCAGACACAATCACATCATAACCCATTATAAAAACACAACATAAAATTACATTTAACCAAAAGCCAAAGAGAAAAAATAAGTCTTTAGTGAAGATTTCAAACTATCAACAGTGGAAGACAACCTTAGGTGTTCCGGCAAATCATTCCACAGACGCGGAGCAGCAACAGAAAAGGCATGATCACCTTTTAATTTCAGTCTAGTTCGTGGCACAGTGAGTATCAACTTGTTAGAGGACCTTAAGGATCTAAACATTTCCGGGGAAGAAGGTCTGTAATATATTGAGGAGCTTGGCCATTTAACCCCTTAAAACATACAACAATACCTGAACTTGACATGGTATTCAACCTGCAACCAGTGAAGTGAAGCAGGAATTTGTCAAATATTTTCCCTCTTTCGAGTACCAGTAAGAAGCCTGGCGCAGCGTTTTGTACCATTTGTAGGCGGGAAAAAGGAACAATTAGCAACCTCAAGGTACAGCGAGTTACAATAATCCAGCCTGGATGAAATAAAGGCGTGAATCACTGTCTCCAAATCTTTTCCTGTTAAAAATGCTTTTAATTTCGCAATAAATCTCAAATGATAAAAGCTACTCCTCACCAAGTTAACTTGTTTTCAAATTTAAGGCCGTTATCAAAAATCAATCACTCCCAGATTTTTGGTGTAAGCATGACAATTCTCACTTAAAGGACCCAGTTGTTTTTTTAATCTGTATGTTAGAAGCTGGTGATCCAAAAACTACAACTTCGGTTTTAGAGTCATTCAATGTTAAAAATATTACCTGCCAGCCAGCCTCTTACCTCCTCGAGACAGTTCAACAAAGACGTTATGTCATAATTATCCCATTTTTTAAGGGAGATACACCTGTGTATCATCTGCATAAAGTGATATGGAATATTGTGTTTTCGAAAAATCGATCCTATTAAGGGAGCAAATACAGCAAAAACAACAGTGGGCCCAAAAATAGACCCCTGAGGTACACCACAAGTTAATGGTACAGAAGAGGAAGAAAAATCCCAATCTCCACAGAAAATGTTCTAATCTAATTATATCTATCAGAAAGATACAATTTAAACCAAATCAATGTTGTACCTTGAATTCCTGCTACTCAATTACTCAACCGCTCAAGCAAGATAGCAAGATCAATGGTATCAAATGCAGCACTGAGGGTAAAAAATGAACAAAATTGCACAGTTACTGAATCCACAACCAGCAAAAGATCATTCAGCACCTTCAGCAAAGCTGACTCTTTACTCTAATGTTGTCTGAAACCAGACTGAAATTAGTCTAACAAATTATTCTCACTTAAAAATATCGTCAATTGATGGAAAACAATCTTTTCCATTACTTTTGATAAAAATGGTCATTTTGAAATTGGACGATAGTTTCTAAAATATAAGGATCTGAACTGGCCTTTTTTGCGGAGTGGATTCACTACTGCGTGTTTCAGAATTGATGGAACAGTACCTTGAGATAGGCTGCTATTATAATGGTTAAAACAAAAGGTTCAAGTACACATAACACTTCCCTAAAAAGACGTGGAGGCACAACATCCACGGAGCAAGAGGAAAGCTTCATTTTATTGAAGAAGCTCAACAAGAAAAGTAGAAGAAATAGGCTCAAACTCAGTTAAACACGCCGATCATGGGTCATTAAAAGGTGCGTTCAAATCAGATTTGGGGATACAAGAACGAATAGTATTAATTTTATCCACATAAAAATTAAAAAATGATTCACAAATTGTAGGTTGTAGCATCAGGAAATGAGAGTGAATTTGGAATTAACACATTATGTATTGTACTAAACAGAGTATTTGGGACTGTGTGAGCATGCTTTGCTATAAGGTTAGAAAAATATTTTTCCCCTAGCAGCCTTAACAGAGTGCTGGTAGCTCACCATGCAACGTTTCATAATTTCATAGGATACTTGGAGCTCATCTTTCTTCCACTTTCCTCCAATCCATGTCTGAAGGCACAAGTATCCTTGTAAGCCAAGGACGCGACCTTAACTTAGGTTTCTTAGTTTTAAATAGTGCAACTACATCTAAAACATTACCACACAGAAAATGAAGACACAGTAAGGCAAGCATCACTGAAAAATGCATCTTCGAATGTTTAGATGTAGCAGAAGTAACAAACCGGATTGGCAATCACAAGATTTAACATTAAGCTTTGAAGTATTGAGTACTGTGTTAAACAATACTGGCTTATGATCTGATACACAGATTTCATCAATCTCTATATTACTGACACAGAGAGCTGCTGAAATCACCAAATCAAGAGTATGGCCTTGTTTATGAGTAGCTTCTGTGATCGACATAGTGAGGTTAAACGAGTCAATCATTTGAAGAAATTCCTTAACCATAGGATGAAAGGGACAACACACATGTACATTAAAATGACCTCAAATTAATAGTTTGTCAAAATACAGTACCAAATCATACAAGACATTAATTATATTGCAAACTATCAGC